>NW_028270140.1:162456279-162702358 GCF_037043375.1 Chiloscyllium plagiosum | reverse complement strand
CGGGTGTATCCCCCCCCCCCGTTACCCGGGTGTATACCCCCCCCCCCCGTTACCCGGGTGTATCCCCCCCCCCGTTACCCGGGTGTATACCCCCCCCCCCCCCCGTTACCCGGGTGTATCCCCCCCCCCGTTACCCGGGTGTATCCCCCCCCCCCGTTACCCGGGTGTATACCCCCCCCCCCCCCCGTTACCCGGGTGTATACCCCCCCCCCCCGTTACCCGGGTGTATACCCCCCCCCCCAACCCCGTTACCCGGGTGTATACCCTCCCCCCCCCCGTTACCCGGGTGTATCCCCCCCCCCTCCCGTTACCCGGGTGTATACCCTCCCCCCCCCCGTTACCCGGGTGTATACCCTCCCCCCCCCCCCCGTTACCCGGGTGTATACCCTCCCCCCCCCGTTACCCGGGTGTATACCCCCCCCCCCCCCCGTTACCCGGGTGTATACCCCCCCCCCCCCGTTACCCAGGTGTATACCCCCCCCCCCCCGTTACCCGGGTGTATACCCCTCCCCCCCCCGTTACCCGGGTGTATACCCCCCCCCCCGTTACCCGGGTGTATACCCCCCCCCCCCCGTTACCCGGGTGTATACCCCCCCCCCCCGTTACCCGGGTGTATCCCCCCCCCCGTTACCCGGGTGTATACCCCCCCCCCCCCCCGTTACCCGGGTGTATACCCCCCCCCCCCGTTACCCGGGTGTATCCCCCCCCCCCCCCGTTACCCGGGTGTATACCCCCCCCCCGTTACCCGGGTGTATCCCCCCCCCGTTACCCGGTTTAATCCCCCCCCCCCCCGTTACCCGGGTGTATACCCTCCCCCCCCGTTACCCGGGTGTATACCCCCCCCCCCGTTACCCGGGTGTATCCCCCCCCCGTTACCCGGTTTAATCCCCCCCCCCCCCTCCCGTTACCCGGGTGTATCCCCCCCCCCCCGTTACCCGGGTGTATCCCCCCCCCGTTACCCGGTTTAATCCCCCCCCCCCCCCCGTTACCCGGGTGTATACCCTCCCCCCTGTTACCCGGGTGTATACCCTCCCCCCCCCCCGTTACCCGGGTGTATACCCCCCCCCCCCGTTACCCGGGTGTATACCCCCCCCCCCCCCCCCCCGTTACCCGGGTGTATACCCCCCCCCCGTTACCCGGGTGTATCCCCCCCCCCGTTACCCGGGTGTATACCCCCCCCCCCCCGTTACCCGGGTGTATACCCCCCCCCCCCCCGTTACCCGGGTGTATACCCCCCCCCCGTTACCCGGGTGTATACCCCCCCCCGTTACCCGGGTGTATACCCCCCCCTCCCCGTTACCCGGGTGTATACCCCCCCCCCCCCCCGTTACCCGGGTGTATACCCCCCCCCGTTACCCGGGTGTATACCCCCCCCCCCCCCGTTACCCGGGTGTATACCCCCCCCCTCCCGTTACCCGGGTGTATACCCCCCCCCCCCCGTTACCCGGGTGTATACCCCCCCCCCTCCCGTTACCCGGGTGTATACCCCCCCCCTCCCGTTACCCGGGTGTATACCCCCCCCCCCCCGTTACCCGGGTGTATACCCCCCCCCCCCCGTTACCCGGGTGTATACCCCCCCCCCCGTTACCCGGGTGTATACCCCCCCCCCGTTACCCGGGTGTATACCCCCCCCCGTTACCCGGGTCTATACCCCCCCCCCCCCCGTTACCCGGGTGTATACCCCCCCCCCCGTTACCCGGGTGTATACCCCCCCCCCCGTTACCCGGGTGTATACCCCCCCCCCCGTTACCCGGGTGTATACCCCCCCCCCGTTACCCGGGTCTATACCCCCCCCCCCCCCGTTACCCGGGTGTATACCCCCCCCCCCGTTACCCGGGTGTATACCCCCCCCCCCGTTACCCGGGTGTATACCCCCCCCCCCCCCCCCGTTACCCGGGTGTATACCCCCCCCCGTTACCCGGGTGTATACCCCCCCCCCCCCCGTTACCCGGGTGTATACCCCCCCCCCCCCGTTACCCGGGTGTACACCCCCCCCCCCCCCCGTTACCCGGGTGTATACCCCCCCCCCCGTTACCCGGGTGTATACCCCCCCCCCCCCCCCGTTACCCGGGTGTATACCCCCCCCCCGTTACCCGGGTGTATACCCCCCCCCCCCGTTACCCGGGTGTATACCCCCCCCCCCCGTTACCCGGGTGTATACCCCCCCCCCCGTTACCCGGGTGTATACCCCCCCCCCCGTTACCCGGGTGTATACCCCCCCCCCCGTTACCCGGGTGTATACCCCCCCCCCCCCCGTTACCCGGGTGTATCCCCCCCCCCCCCCGTTACCCGGGTGTATACCCCCCCCCCCCCCGTTACCCGGGTGTACACCCCCCCCGTTACCCGGGTGTATACCCCCCCCCCCCCCGTTACATACCCCCCCCCCCCCGTTACCCGGGTGTATACCCCCCCCCCCGTTACCCGGGTGTATACCCCCCCCCCCCCCCCCCCGTTACCCGGGTGTATACCCCCCCCCCCCCCGTTACCCGGGTGTATACCCCCCCCCCCCCGTTACCCGGGTGTATACCCCCCCCCCCCCCGTTACCCGGGTGTATACCCCCCCCCCCGTTACCCGGGTGTATACCCCCCCCCCCCCCCCCGTTACCCGGGTGTATACCCCCCCCCCCCCCCCGTTACCCGGGTGTATACCCCCCCCCCCGTTACCCGGGTGTATACCCCCCCCCCCCCCCGTTACCCGGGTGTATACCCCCCCCCCCCCCCCCGTTACCCGGGTGTATACCCCCCCCCCCCGTTACCCGGGTGTATACCCCCCCCCCCCCCCCGTTACCCGGGTGTATACCCCCCCCCCCCCCCGTTACCCGGGTGTATACCCCCCCCCCCGTTACCCGGGTGTATACCCCCCCCCCCCCCCGTTACCCGGGTGTATACCCCCCCCCCCCGTTACCCGGGTGTATACCCCCCCCCCCCCCGTTACCCGGGTGTATACCCCCCCCCCCCCGTTACCCGGGTGTATACCCCCCCCCCCCCCCGTTACCCGGGTGTATACCCCCCCCCCCCCGTTACCCGGGTGTATACCCCCCCCCGTTACCCGGGTGTATACCCCCCCCCCGTTACCCGGGTGTATACCCCCCCCCCCCGTTACCCGGGTGTATACCCCCCCCCCGTTACCCGGGTGTATACCCCCCCCCGTTACCCGGGTGTATACCCCCCCCCCGTTACCCGGGTGTATACCCCCCCCCCCCCGTTACCCGGGTGTATACCCCCCCCCCCCGTTACCCGGGTGTATACCCCCCCCCGTTACCCGGGTGTATACCCCCCCCCCGTTACCCGGGTGTATACCCCCCCCCCCGTTACCCGGGTGTATACCCCCCCCCCCCCGTTACCCGGGTGTATACCCCCCCCCGTTACCCGGGTGTATACCCCCCCCCGTTACCCGGGTGTATACCCCCCCCCCGTTACCCGGGTGTATACCCCCCCCCGTTACCCGGGTGTATACCCCCCCCCCGTTACCCGGGTGTATACCCCCCCCCCCCGTTACCCGGGTGTATACCCCCCCCCCCCCCGTTACCCGGGTGCCATCTCAGCGCCAGGTGACGATACGCTTTCCTCAGATCCTGTTCCCCCACATCCCGCCCGACACCGAGCTCCTCATACAGACACCGCATCGTCACCGCCGCCGCCGCCGCCTCCCGGGCCCCGGGCCTCGGCCTCGGCCTCTCCTCGCCGCCCGCCCCCGGCCTCAGGACACACCCGCGCGCCGCTCAACAACACACTTCCGGAGCAACTGTCACCTCTGACCCCGCACTTCCTGTCCTCTCTCCTCCCTGACACCGTCACAGAGCAGGCCCTGCGGAGACACGCCGGAAGTGCCCGGGGGAGCGGGCTGACGGGGACCCCCACCGGAAGTGCCCGGGGGAGCGGGCTGACGGGGACCCTCACCGGAAGTGCCCGGGGGAGCGGGCTGACGGGGACCCTCACCGGAAGTGGCCGGGGGAGCGGGCTGACGGGGACCCTCACCGGAAGTGCCCGGGGGAGCGGGCTGACGGGGACCCCCACCGGAAGTGCCCGGGGGAGCGGGCTGACGGGGACCCTCACCGGAAGTGCCCGGGGGAGCGGGCTGACGGGGACCCTCACCGGAAGTGCCCGGGGGAGCGGGCTGACGGGGACCCTCACCGGAAGTGGCCGGGGGAGCGGGCTGACGGGGACCCTCACCGGAAGTGCCCGGGGGAGCGGGCTGACGGGGACCTCATGGTGATGGCGGCGGCGCTGAAGCGCGGCTCCGGGAACACGCGGGTGAAGCGGGTCCGTGTCCGGGGCCCGGGGCCGGGGCCGGGGGGTGAGGGTCCCGGGGAAAGGGACAACGTTGTTCCGCGGCCCGTGTCCACGGTGAGCCCCGCGCGGGTACATTGCTCTAGCGCCTGTCACATCCCGGCACCGGGGGGGGGGTAGTGACCCATCCTCAGGGAGAGGGGACCCTCACCACAGACCCATCACCCCCCTCCCCCAGCCCTGACCCTCGGACAGTGTCCCCTCCCCCAGCCCTGACCCTCGGACAGTGTCCCCTCCCCCAGCCCTGACCCTCGGACAGTGCCCCCTCCCCCCAGCCCTGACCCTCGGACAGTGTCCACTCCCCCAGCCCTGACCCTCGGACAGTGTCCCCTCCCCCAGCCCTGACCCTCGGACAGTGTCCCCTCCCCCAGCCCTGACCCTCGGACAGTGTCCCCTCCCCCAGCCCTGACCCTCGGACAGTGTCCCCTCCCCCAGCCCTGACCCTCGGACAGTGTCCCCTCCCCCAGCCCTGACCCTCGGACAGTGTCCCCTCCCCCAGCCCTGACCCTCGGACAGTGTCCCCTCCCCCAGCCCTGACCCTCGGACAGTGCCCCCTCCCCCAACACTGACCCTCGGACAGTGCCCCCTCCCCCAACACAGACCCTCGGACAGTGTCCCCTCCCCCCAGCCCTGACCCTCGGACAGTGTCCCCTCCCCCAGCCCTGACCCTCGGACAGTGTCCCCTCCCCCAGCCCTGACCCTCGGACAGTGTCCCCTCCCCCAGCCCTGACCCTCGGACAGTGTCCCCTCCCCCAGCCCTGACCCTCGGACAGTGTCCCCTCCCCCAGCCCTGACCCTCGGACAGTGTCCCCTCCCCCAGCCCTGACCCTCGGACAGTGTCCCCTCCCCCAGCCCTGACCCTCGGACAGTGTCCACTCCCCCAGCCCTGACCCTCGGACAGTGCCCCCTCCCCCAACACTGACCCTCGGACAGTGTCCCCTCCCCCCAGCCCTGACCCTCGGACAGTGTCCACTCCCCCAATACTGACCCTCGGACAGTGCCCCCTCCCCCAACACAGACCCTCGGACAGTGTCCACTCCCCCAGCCCTGACCCTCGGACAGTGTCCCCTCCCCCAGCCCTGACCCTCGGACAGTGTCCACTCCCCCAGCCCTGACCCTCGGACAGTGTCCACTCCCCCAGCCCTGACCCTCGGACAGTGTCCACTCCCCCAGCCCTGACCCTCGGACAGTGTCCACTCCCCCAGCCCTGACCCTCGGACAGTGTCCACTCCCCCAGCCCTGACCCTCGGACAGTGTCCACTCCCCCAGCCCTGACCCTCGGACAGTGTCCCCTCCCCCAGCCCTGACCCTCGGACAGTGTCCACTCCCCCAGCCCTGACCCTCGGACAGTGCTCCCTCCCCCCAGCCCTGACCCTCGGACAGTGCCCCCTCCCCCAGCCCTGACCCTCGGACAGTGCCCCCTCCCCCAACACTGACCCTCGGACAGTGTCCACTCCCCCAGCCCTGACCCTCGGACAGTGCCCCCTCCCCCAACACTGACCCTCGGACAGTGTCCCCTCCCCCCAGCCCTGACCCTCGGACAGTGTCCACTCCCCCAATACTGACCCTCGGACAGTGCCCCCTCCCCCAACACTGACCCTCGGACAGTGTCCCCTCCCCCCAGCCCTGACCCTCGGACAGTGTCCACTCCCCCAGCCCTGACCCTCGGACAGTGCCCCCTCCCCCAGCCCTGACCCTCGGACAGTGCCCCCTCCCCCAGCCCTGACCCTCGGACAGTGCCCCCTCCCCCAGCCCTGACCCTCGGACAGTGCCCCCTCCCCCAGCCCTGACCCTCGGACAGTGCCCCCTCCCCCAGCCCTGACCCTCGAACAGTGCCCCCTCCCCCAACACTGACCCTCGGACAGTGTCCCCTCCCCCCAGCCCTGACCCTCGGACAGTGCCCCCTCCCCCAACACTGACCCTCGGACAGTGCCCCCTCCCCCAACACTGACCCTCGGACAGTGCCCCCTCCCCCAACACTGACCCTCGGACAGTGCCCCCCTCCCCCAACACTGACCCTCGGACAGTGCCCCCTCCCCCAGCCCTGACCCTCGGACAGTGTCCCCTCCCCCAGCCCTGACCCTCGGGCAGTGTCCCCTCCCCCCAGCCCTGACCCTCGGACAGTGTCCACTCCCCCAGCCCTGACCCTCGGACAGTGTCCCCTCCCCCCAGCCCTGACCCTCGGACAGTGTCCACTCCCCCAGCCCTGACCCTCGGACAGTGCCCCCCTCCCCCAGCCCTGACCCTCGGACAGTGCCCCCTCCCCCAGCCCTGACCCTCGGACAGTGTCCCCTCCCCCAGCCCTGACCCTCGGACAGTGCCCCCCTCCCCCAGCCCTGACCCTCTGACAGTGCCCCCTCCCCCCGCCCTGACCCTCGGACAGTGCTGACCGTTTTTCCCCCGGTCTGGAGTGAAGAGCACAGGCCCCACATCCATGATGTTTGTGCGAGTGGGGCAGGCCCGTGCTCCTGAATGGCCTTCCTTTGCCCCCCCCCCGTTATAGTTTGCTGTATTGATCCGCTCTGTCGTCTGAGAGGCTCATGGCTGCCCTCTCCGCATTGCCCACCTCCCTCCCAGATCCTGACTTGCTTTAACGAGGAACCTGGGCCATGAGAATATTCCCTTCAACCTCCTTTTCAGGAACATAGTTCCATCGACTCGGGCCCCGATCTGAGACAGTAATTTGTCGCAGCAGTTTTGAATTGGTGCCCACCGATTTGTAACCTGTCATCCCTCCTTCTGGACTTTGCTGCGAGTCGACACTTGTTCTCCACTCCACAGGATCTTCCATTTCGATGCTGCGCTCCGGCCGAGCCCTGTCAGAGGCCAGCCCCCCTCCTGTTTGTACATGTTGCTGTGTTTGGGTGTTTGTTCTTGGCTAGAGTTTGGTTTGGTGCAGCTGATGAATGTTTTCCTCCCTCTGCCCTGATCCCCAGGGGCAATGGAAGAACAAGGAGCGAGTTTTGATCTTCTCCTCTCGAGGAATTAGCTACCGAGCGCGCCACCTGATGCAGGATCTACGCACACTAATGCCTCACTCAAAACCAGGTAAATTTGAAACTCCGAGAGGATTCTCAATCGACTATCACAAGGATTTCTGAAGACGTTTGTTTTAGGTTGAAGCATAAACGATATGGTACTGTTTTGTGATATTATGTTCACGTTTAGTCTCTGGTTTCGGGAGGGAGTGGGGAGTGGGGGGGGGGCGGAGATTGTGAGCATTGCTGGCTCAGCCAGCTTTCAGAAATATATTCAAGGCTGAGACAGCCCGGGTTTACTCAGAAAGGGAATCTGTGGTTATGGGGAAACGGAAGAAAGGTGGAGTTGAAAGTTACCAGTTTTGAGAATGACAGGTGATCGCGATGAAGCATATCAGGTTCTTTGGGGGTTTGTCAGGGTCAGAGCTGAGAGAGTGTTCCCCCTCAGGGGACAGTCTGGGACCTGAGGGTACAGTCTCTGAATAAAGGGGCACCGATGTCAGACTGAGATGGGGAGGAATTCCTTCTCTCAGAGGGTTGTGAGTCTTTGGAACTCCTTGTCACAGAGAGAGCTGTGGGGGCAGAGTCCTCGTGTATATTTAAGGCTGAGAGAGATTCTTGATCAGTCACAGGGTCAAGGGGGAAGAGCAGGAAAGTGGGTGTGAGGAATGTGGGATCAGCCACCATCCTATTGGATGGGGAAGCAGACTTGAGGGGCTGAATGGCCTCCTCCTGTTTGTATTTATTATGGTCTTTTCTATCAGCCATGATGTAATTGAATGGGCTGAATGGTCTCCTCTCGTTGCTCAGAATCTCCGAATTGCTTTAACAGTAGGAGACCTTTGACCTGTCATGTCAGCACCAGCTCTTCAATGAGCGTCATTCCCAAGCAGCGATCTCCAGCCTTTTCCCCCCTACTCTTCCAAGCTATTTCTATTGAACTCATCGTCCGATGCCCCTCAGTTGCAGTTGGTCCACCACGTTTCCAAGCTGTGCAATTCAGAACTGAGCTCCTCGATCCTCATCACTGAAGTTTCTCACTCCTGGAACCATTCCTGTAAACCACCCCCACACTCTCTCCGAACCACTCACATCTTCCCTATAACGTGGCCCCCACAACTGTCCCCAATCCTCCAGCTGGGGTCAAACAGGGTCTTGTACAAGTTCCCCATCACCTCCTCGCTCTTGTACTGCATGTCTGTCTTAGTAAAAGTGATGTCCTTTTCTTTTATGGTCTTATTGTGGGTGTCTCGAGAACAAAGTGGTCCCCGTGATGGAGTTAAATATTGCTGTTCCACGTGTTAGCGCTGCTGGGAGTCAGTGTTCTGATTGGCTGGTCGTGCAAAGGTAGTGAGAGAATGAAGGTTGTCATGGCTGAGAGACCTGGCAGAGTCCTGCCTGGGGAAAGGCTGAGAGGACGTTCCTCAAGGGTGACCCTCATCATGGAGGGGTGGACTTGGAGGGTGAGTAACCTTGGATTTCTGAGCCCTTTGCAAAAGTAATGAAGTGCGATTCTTCTCATTGCAGACACCAAAATGGATCGAAAGGACAAGCTGTTTGTGATTAATGAGGTGAGCTGGGCTGGGGGAGGGCTAGCTGCTGGATGCACACTGTGCCAGTGGCTGTGAGGTGACGTGGAGGGTAACTATGGATTCACTTTCCGTATGTTTGGGATTGGGAGTGGATTGTGTGAGGCATGATGCCAATCAGCTGGGAAGCCCATTGACAGGACGGTATGCAGAGTGAGCTGGGACTACGAATCTCACACTGTGGAAGGTGCCCCAGTCTGAGGCATGGTGACCCTGTTCAGAGATGTCGTTGCATCAGCAGCCAACCATTAGGGCAGAAGCACCAAGCCTTTTACAGTAAAATCATTCACCAGATGGGGCTGTCACTGACCAGGCTAGCATTTATTACCCACCCCTAATTGCCCTCTGAGCCTGGAGTCATGTGTAGGCCAGACCAGGTAAAGACAGCGGTTTCCTTCCCTCAAGCACATTTGTCAACTGAATGGGTTCTTGTAACAACAGACAGCAGTTACTTGGTCATCATAAGACTCTTATTTTGAGATTTTTATGGAATTTAAATTCCACCACCTGCTGTCTCCAGAACGTGTTTCCTGGGTCTTTGTCTAAATCATCTTGTGATGATACCATGAGGCTGTCACTGCCCTGGATACAGGCATGTCCCTACTCGCTGTAGTACACTCAGGAACCTCCCCTGTGGTGTCTAGCCCTGTCCTAGGCAGGAGAGGGCGATGATACAGGCTGGCTTTTTTTTTTAGATTAGATTAGATTACTTACAGTGGGGAAACAGGCCCTTCGGCTGAACAAGTCCACACCGACCCGCCGAAGTGCAACTCACCCAGACCCATTCCTCTACATTTACCCCTTCACCTAACACTACGGGCAATTTAGCATGGCCAATTCACCTGGCCTGCACATCTTTGGACTGTGGGAGGAAACCGGAGCACCCGGAGGAAACCCACGCAGACACGGGGAGAACGTGCAAACTCCACACAGTCAGTCGCCTGAGGCGGGAATTGAACCCGGGTCTCTGGTGCTGTGAGGCAGCAGTGCTAACCACTGTCCCACCGTGCCGCCCGGTACATGGTGACTCGGTCTAATGTGGCCAATGGGCAGATGGGGCCCAGTTTAAAAAGCATTCCTGTTGGTAGCTAGTTAATGAGTGGTAACCTCTTCATCCCATCAGCTGGAGAGTGCATTGATGTCGGTTGTCTTTCCTCAGATCTGTGAAATGAAGAACTGCAATAAATGCTTATACTTTGAAGCAAAGAAGAAGCAGGACCTGTATATGTGGTGAGTGTGTGTGTGTGGGGCAGGACCTGTATATGTGGTGAGTGTGTGTGTGTGTGTGTGTGTGTGGGGCAGGACCTGTATATGTGGTGAGTGTGTATGTGTGTGTGTGGGGCAGGACCTGTATATGTGGTGAGTGTGTGTGTGTGTGGGGCAGGACCTGTATATGTGGTGAGTGTGTGTGTGTGGGGCAGGACCTGGATATGTGGTGAGTGTGTGTGTGTGTGTGTGTGGGGCAGGACCTGTATATGTGGTGAGTGTGTGTGTGTGTGTGTGTGGGGCAGGACCTGTATATGTGGTGTGTGTGTGTGTGTGTGTGGGGCAGGACCTGTATATGTGGTGAGTGTGTGTGTGTGTGGGGCAGGACCTGTATATGTGGTGAGTGTGTGTGTGTGTGTGTGTGGGGCAGGACCTGTATATGTGGTGAGTGTGTGTGTGTGGGGCAGGACCTGTATATGTGGTGAGTCTGTGTGTGTGTGTGGGGGGCAGGACCTGTATATGTGGTGAGTCTGTGTGTGTGTGTGTGGGGCAGGACCTGTATATGTGGTGAGTCTGTGTGTGTGTGGGGCAGGACCTGTATATGTGGTGAGTGTGTGTGTGGGGCAGGACCTGTATATGTGGTGAGTGTATGTGTGTGTGTGGGGCAGGACCTGTATATGTGGTGAGTGTGTGTGTGTGGGGCAGGACCTGTATATGTGGTGTGTGTGTGTGGGGGGGGCAGGACCTGTATATGTGGTGAGTCTGTGTGTGTGGGGGGCAGGACCTGTATATGTGGTGAGTCTGTGTGTGTGTGTGGGGCAGGACCTGTATATGTGGTGAGTGTGTGTGTGGGGCAGGACCTGTATATGTGGTGAGTGTGTGTGTGGGGCAGGACCTGTATATGTGGTGAGTGTGTGTGTGGGGCAGGACCTGTATATGTGGTGAGTGTGTGTGTGTGTGTGGGGCAGGACCTGTATATGTGGTGTGTGTGTGTGTGTGTGTGGGGCAGGACCTGTATATGTGGTGAGTGTGTGTGTGTGTGGGGTAGGACCTGTATATGTGGTGAGTGTGTGTGTGTGTGTGGGGCAGGACCTGTATATGTGGTGTGTGTGTGTGTGGGGCAGGACCTGTATATGTGGTGAGTGTGTGTGTGGGGCAGGACCTGTATATGTGGTGTGTGTGTGTGTGTGTGGGGCAGGACCTGTATATGTGGTGAGTCTGTGTGTGTGGGGGGCAGGACCTGTATATGTGGTGAGTCTGTGTGTGTGTGTGTGGGGGGCAGGACCTGTATATGTGGTGAGTGTGTGTGTGTGGGGCAGGACCTGTATATGTGGTGAGTGTGTGTGTGTGTGGGGTAGGACCTGTATATGTGGTGAGTGTGTGTGTGTGTGGGGTAGGACCTGTATATGTGGTGAGTGTGTGTGTGTGTGTGGGGGGCAGGACCTGTATATGTGGTGAGTGTGTGTGTGGGGCAGGACCTGTATATGTGGTGAGTGTGTGTGTGGGGCAGGACCTGTATATGTGGTGAGTGTGTGTGTGGGGCAGGACCTGTATATGTGGTGAGTGTGTGTGTGGGGCAGGACCTGTATATGTGGTGAGTGTGTGTGGGGCAGGACCTGTATATGTGGTGAGTGTGTGTGGGGCAGGACCTGTATATGTGGTGAGTGTGTGTGGGGCAGGACCTGTATATGTGGTGAGTGTGTGTGGGGCAGGACCTGTATATGTGGTGGGTGTGGGAGGGGCAGGACCTGTATATGTGGTGAGTGTGTGTGTGGGGCAGGACCTGTATATGTGGTGAGTGTGTGTGGGGCAGGACCTGTATATGTGGTGAGTGCGTGTGGGGCAGGACCTGTATATGTGGTGGGTGTGTGTGGGGCAGGACCTGTATATGTGGTGGGTGTGGGAGGGGCAGGACCTGTATATGTGGTGAGTGTGTGTGTGGGGCAGGACCTGTATATGTGGTGAGTGTGTGTGGGGCAGGACCTGTATATGTGGTGAGTGTGTGTGGGGCAGGACCTGTATATGTGGTGGGTGTGGGAGGGGCAGGACCTGTATATGTGGTGAGTGTGTGTGTGGGGCAGGACCTGTATATGTGGTGAGTGTGTGTGGGGCAGGACCTGTATATGTGGTGAGTGCGTGTGGGGCAGGACCTGTATATGTGGTGAGTGTGTGTGTGGGGCAGGACCTGTATATGTGGTGAGTGTGTGTGTGTGTGTGTGTGGGGCAGGACCTGTATATGTGGTGAGTGTGTGTGTGTGTGGGGGGCAGGACCTGTATATGTGGTGAGTGTGTGTGTGTGTGGGGGGCAGGACCTGTATATGTGGTGAGTGTGTGTGTGGGGGGCAGGACCTGTATATGTGGTGAGTGTGTGTGTGTGTGTGTGTGGGGCAGGACCTGTATATGTGGTGAGTGTGTGTGTGTGTGTGTGGGGCAGGACCTGTATATGTGGTGAGTGTGTGTGTGTGTGGGGGGCAGGACCTGTATATGTGGTGAGTGTGTGTGTGTGTGTGTGTGTGGGGCAGGACCTGTATATGTGGTGAGTGTGTGTGTGTGTGGGTGGCAGGACCTGTATATGTGGTGAGTGTGTGTGTGTGTGTGGGGCAGGACCTGTATATGTGGTGAGTGTGTGTGTGTGGGGCAGGACCTGTATATGTGGTGTGTGTGTGTGTGTGTGGGGCAGGACCTGTATATGTGGTGAGTGTGTGTGTGGGGCAGGACCTGTATATGTGGTGTGTGTGTGTGTGTGGGGCAGGACCTGTATATGTGGTGTGTGTGTGTGTGGGGCAGGACCTGTATATGTGGTGAGTCTGTGTGTGTGTGTGGGGGGCAGGACCTGTATATGTGGTGAGTGTGTGTGTGTGTGTGGGGCAGGACCTGTATATGTGGTGAGTGTGTGTGTGTGTGTGTGTGGGGCAGGACCTGTATATGTGGTGAGTGTGTGTGTGGGGCAGGACCTGTATATGTGGTGTGTGTGTGTGTGTGGGGCAGGACCTGTATATGTGGTGAGTGTGTGTGTGTGGGGCAGGACCTGTATATGTGGTGAGTGTGTGTGTGTGTGTGGGGCAGGACCTGTATATGTGGTGTGTGTGTGTGTGTGTGTGGGGCAGGACCTGTATATGTGGTGAGTGTGTGTGTGGGGCAGGACCTGTATATGTGGTGTGTGTGTGTGTGTGTGGGGCAGGACCTGTATATGTGGTGAGTCTGTGTGTGTGGGGGGCAGGACCTGTATATGTGGTGAGTCTGTGTGTGTGTGTGTGGGGGGCAGGACCTGTATATGTGGTGAGTGTGTGTGTGTGTGTGGGGCAGGACCTGTATATGTGGTGAGTGTGTGTGTGTGTGGGGTAGGACCTGTATATGTGGTGAGTGTGTGTGTGTGTGTGTGTGTGGGGTAGGACCTGTATATGTGGTGAGTGTGTGTGTGTGTGTGGGGGGCAGGACCTGTATATGTGGTGAGTGTGTGTGTGGGGCAGGACCTGTATATGTGGTGAGTGTGTGTGTGGGGCAGGACCTGTATATGTGGTGAGTGTGTGTGTGGGGCAGGACCTGTATATGTGGTGAGTGTGTGTGGGGCAGGACCTGTATATGTGGTGAGTGTGTGTGGGGCAGGACCTGTATATGTGGTGAGTGTGTGTGTGGGGCAGGACCTGTATATGTGGTGAGTGTGTGTGGGGCAGGACCTGTATATGTGGTGAGTGCGTGTGGGGCAGGACCTGTATATGTGGTGAGTGAGTGTGTGGGGCAGGACCTGTATATGTGGTGAGTGTGTGTGTGTGTGTGTGGGGCAGGACCTGTATATGTGGTGTGTGTGTGTGTGGGGGGGGCAGGACCTGTATATGTGGTGAGTCTGTGTGTGTGGGGGGCAGGACCTGTATATGTGGTGAGTCTGTGTGTGTGTGTGTGGGGGGCAGGACCTGTATATGTGGTGAGTGTGTGTGTGTGGGGCAGGACCTGTATATGTGGTGAGTGTGTGTGTGTGTGGGGCAGGACCTGTATATGTGGTGAGTGTGTGTGTGTGTGGGGCAGGACCTGTATATGTGGTGAGTGTGTGTGTGTGTGTGGGGGGCAGGACCTGTATATGTGGTGAGTGTGTGTGTGGGGCAGGACCTGTATATGTGGTGAGTGTGTGTGTGGGGCAGGACCTGTATATGTGGTGAGTGTGTGTGGGGCAGGACCTGTATATGTGGTGAGTGTGTGTGGGGCAGGACCTGTATATGTGGTGGGTGTGGGAGGGGCAGGACCTGTATATGTGGTGAGTGTGTGTGTGGGGCAGGACCTGTATATGTGGTGAGTGTGTGTGGGGCAGGACCTGTATATGTGGTGAGTGTGTGTGGGGCAGGACCTGTATATGTGGTGGGTGTGGGAGGGGCAGGACCTGTATATGTGGTGAGTGTGTGTGTGGGGCAGGACCTGTATATGTGGTGAGTGTGTGTGGGGCAGGACCTGTATATGTGGTGAGTGCGTGTGGGGCAGGACCTGTATATGTGGTGAGTGTGTGTGTGGGGCAGGACCTG
The DNA here is from genome assembly GCF_037043375.1 of Chiloscyllium plagiosum. NCBI lineage: Eukaryota > Metazoa > Chordata > Chondrichthyes > Orectolobiformes > Hemiscylliidae > Chiloscyllium > Chiloscyllium plagiosum. Next base: position 162,687,784 of record NW_028270140.1, on the reverse strand, counting down.
TATATGTGGTGAGTGTGTGTGTGTGTGTGGGGCAGGACCTGTATATGTGGTGAGTGTGTGTGTGTGTGGGGCAGGACCTGTATATGTGGTGAGTGTGTGTGTGTGTGTGTGTGTGTGTGTGGGGCAGGACCTGTATATGTGGTGAGTGTGTGTGTGTGTGGGGGGCAGGACCTGTATATGTGGTGAGTGTGTGTGTGTGTGGGGGGCAGGACCTGTATATGTGGTGAGTGTGTGTGTGGGGGGCAGGACCTGTATATGTGGTGAGTGTGTGTGTGTGTGTGTGTGTGGGGCAGGACCTGTATATGTGGTGAGTGTGTGTGTGTGTGTGTGGGGCAGGACCTGTATATGTGGTGAGTGTGTGTGTGTGTGGGGGGCAGGACCTGTATATGTGGTGAGTGTGTGTGTGTGTGTGGGGCAGGACCTGTATATGTGGTGAGTGTGTGTGTGTGTGGGTGGCAGGACCTGTATATGTGGTGAGTGTGTGTGTGTGTGTGGGGCAGGACCTGTATATGTGGTGAGTGTGTGTGTGTGGGGCAGGACCTGTATATGTGGTGTGTGTGTGTGTGTGTGTGGGGCAGGACCTGTATATGTGGTGAGTGTGTGTGTGGGGCAGGACCTGTATATGTGGTGTGTGTGTGTGTGTGGGGCAGGACCTGTATATGTGGTGTGTGTGTGTGTGGGGCAGGACCTGTATATGTGGTGAGTCTGTGTGTGTGTGTGGGGGGCAGGACCTGTATATGTGGTGAGTGTGTGTGTGTGTGGGGGGCAGGACCTGTATATGTGGTGAGTGTGTGTGTGTGTGGGGCAGGACCTGTATATGTGGTGAGTGTGTGTGTGTGTGGGGGGCAGGACCTGTATATGTGGTGAGTGTGTGTGTGTGTGTGTGTGGGGCAGGACCTGTATATGTGGTGAGTGTGTGTGTGTGTGTGGGGGGCAGGACCTGTATATGTGGTGAGTGTGTGTGTGGGGGGCAGGACCTGTATATGTGGTGAGTGTGTGTGTGTGTGTGTGTGGGGCAGGACCTGTATATGTGGTGAGTGTGTGTGTGTGTGTGTGGGGCAGGACCTGTATATGTGGTGAGTGTGTGTGTGTGGGGCAGGACCTGTATATGTGGTGTGTGTGTGTGTGTGTGTGGGGCAGGACCTGTATATGTGGTGAGTGTGTGTGTGTGGGGCAGGACCTGTATATGTGGTGTGTGTGTGTGTGTGTGTGGGGCAGGACCTGTATATGTGGTGAGTGTGTGTGTGTGGGAACACGACACCCAGGCTGCACAGGGACTTCAACATGAACGGAATGGCCTCTAAAAGCTGCCGTATACGCTGGAGAGGGAGCAGGAGAGGATGAGAATGTTTTCTTGAATAGTCAGAAAGCAGGAAACCTTTGCTCTGAGTGATCTAGCTGCCCTTGTACATGAATCACAGCTTTAACAAATACTGAGGGAGGGAAATGGTTTTGTTTGCTTTTGGAATTCTGTCAGAGGGTGTGGGTGTCACAGGATGGCCCAGCATTTATTGCCCGTCCCTAATTACCCAGAGGACAGGTAACAGTCGATCACATCGCTGTGGGTCTGGAGTCACGTGTCGGCCAGACCAGGTAAGGATATTTGTGAAACAGATGGGATTTTATAACAACAGTCACATGGTCATTATTAAAGTCTTAATTCCAAATGATTTGAGTCCATGTCCCGAGAACGTTACCTGGAGGTGGTCTGGCCACCCAGGTTGATAGGGTTGTTAAGGAGATTTATGGTGTGTTGGCTCTCAGTAACAGTTTAAGAGCCACAAGGCTCTGCTGCAGCTCTATAGAGCCCCAGTTAGACCACACTTGGAAGATTGTGTTCAGCTCTGGAAGGGTGTGGAAGCTTTAGAGAGGGGATAGAGGAGATTTCCCAGGAGGGAGGGGGTGCTGGGGGAGGTGCAATGAAGGTGCGTGTGGGGGGACAGGGAGGGTGATGTGGGTTTCGGTCCATTGTTTTTGCAAATCGTGCAAACTGAGCAACCTGTTCCTGAAGCCGTTTCTAAATGATGCAGATGGTTTGTTCTGTGTTTCAGGATCACGAATGTTCCTCATGGGCCATCTGCCAAGTTTCTCGTCCAAAACAGTAAGTGTCTGGGCCATTGAGGGTCGGCAGCTAGTCCCTGGTTTAATGGTTCACTGTGTGGGGTTCTCCAACTCCAGTCAGAATGTTCTGGACTTAGAGAGTATAGGAGAAAGTGAGGACTGCAGATGCTGGAGGTCAGAGTCGAGAGTGTGGTGCTGGAAAAGCGCAGCAGGTCAGGCAGCATCCGAGGAGCAGGAGAATCAATATTTCAGGCAAGAGCCCTTCATCGGGAATGAGGCGGTTTGGGCGTAGATTCCAGACTGCCTCAAACACTGACTGTGTGCCACATAGCCTCAGGCTAACAGGCCAGATACACTACTGTCAGGCTGAAGGTGACAGCAGCTCCCTAACTGAGGGGCGGTGTGTGACAGGCAGCTGAACTGAGGGGTAAAAACAATGACTGCAGATGCTGGAAACCAGATTCTGGATCAGTGGTGCTGGAAGAGCACAGCAGTTCAGGCAGCATCCGAGGAGCAGGAAAATCGACGTTTCGGGCAAAAGCCCTTCATCAGGAATAAAGGCAGAGAGCCTGAAGCGTGGAGAGATAAGCTAGAGGAGGGTGGGGGGGGGGGTGGAGAAAGTAGCATAGAGTACAATAGGTGTGTGGGGGAGGGGATGAAGGTGATAGGTCAGGGAGGAGAGGGTGGAGTGGATAGGTGGAAAAGGAGCTGGGCAGGTAACTGTGGGTGCTGGTGGGGTTTCATTGTGAATTACTGTCAGAGGGGAGCTCACCCCCTCTCACTGCCCCCCTCCCTCACCCCCTCTCACTGCCCCCCTCCCTCACCCCCTCTCACTGCCCCCCCTCCCTCACCCCCTCTCACTGCCCCCCTCCCTCACCCCCTCTCACTGCCCCCCTCCCTCACCCCCTCTCACTGCCCCCCTCCCTCACCCCCTCACACTGCCCCTCCCTCTCTGTTTCTGTCACTGTTCACACCTTCTGCACAAGTCATACACTCCACAACCACCTGATGAAGGAGCAACGCTCCGAAAGCTCGTGTGTTTCTAACTGAACCTGTTGGACTGTAACCTGGTGTTGTGTGATTTTTAACTGTGTCCACCTTCTCTGTTTCTCTCATAGTTCACACCCTGGATGAGCTGAAGTTGACTGGGAACTGTCTGAAAGGTTCAAGACCATTACTGTCCTTTGATCCGGTAGGACATTACATCCCTGTCACAAACGTTATGGTGGTTTAGCTGCAATCTGTCAGTTTAATATTTGTTTTCTGTCTTTGTTCTGAATAGACATTTGATAAGGAAGCTCATCATAGACTCTTGAAAGAACTCTTCATCCAGGTGAGCTTGTGTTTGCTGTCTCTCTCTGACCACAAAGCACTGTGAGGGAATCTGGCAGGGATGGTCATGGCAATGTCTGCCAACAGCTTCTGTCACCCTGAGCCAGGCCACGAGCCTGTCTGAGAGCTGGGCACTGTGTTTAACAGGTGCATGTCAATCTAACACCAACACACACCATTACTGCCCATCCCTAGTTGCCCCTGAGAAGGCTATAAATCTCCCAACACCAGGTTATAGTCCCAACAGGTTTATGTGCAAGTGCAAGCTTCCAGAGCACTGCTCCCTCATTGGGTCGCGAGCTGCAGTCCACATCATACCCCTGGAGAAGGTGGGGGAGAGCTGCCTTCCTGACCCGCTGCAGTCCATGTGCTGTAGGGTGACCCACAGTGCCCCGAGGGAGGGAATTCCAGGATTCTGACCCAGTGATAGTGAAGGAACGGTGATATATTTCCAAGTCCGGATGGGGAGTGGCTCAGAGGGGAACTTGCCGGGGGTGGTGTTCCCGTGTATAGTTGGTCGTGTGTTTGGAAGGTACTGTCTGAGAATATTTGGTACAGTTTGGCAGAACATCTTGTAGGTCACAGAACCCCGACAAGATTCCACACCAACCCCCGAGGAGAATCTGACCAGGGCCAACTAACCAATCATCTCCCCCCCACCCACCAAAGTCTCTGTAATCCCACATTGGCACTGGACAATCCACCTAACCTGCACATCTTTGGACTGGGGCCCATGCTGCTGAGTGTCAGTGGGGGAGGGGGTGGTGAGGGTTTCTGAGTTGCTGTAGAACAAGTTGGCACAGACCGTGATGGATGAGGAGGAGGGGGGCTTGCCTCATGGTGATGCCTAATGACCTGACAATCTGTTTAACCCATTGCCTTGTAGGTCTTTTCAACGCCGCGCTACCACCCAAAGAGCCAGCCTTTTGTTGATCATATCTTCACATTCACCATCTCTGATAACAGGATCTGGTTCAGGAATTACCAGGTCAGTTGAAAGCTGTTTGCTGAAGTTCTGCTCTCCAGCCCAGGGGCTTCACCACCTCACCGGGGTTTCTTCAAATGCTCCATGCCCTTTCTACCTCTTTTCACCCCCAAACTCTAGCTCCATTTCCTTCAAATGTTACTACACTGTGTTCACGATGAAAACCAGACCATTCGGCCAATCAGAGCTGAGTTAGTTTTTCTGCTCTGCGTGAATCTCCCACCAGTCCCTCTTTACCTCCCTCTAACAGTGTGTTCTGTTCAGTCCAGTCAGTTTAACACTAATTAGGAAACATTGAGATCGATTTCTTAACAACAAAGAAGATTCCAGCACATGAACAGGCCCTTCGGCCCTCCAAGCCTGTGCCGACACCTCTTGCCCTTCCATAGTAAACCTGTCTTCACTTACAGGATCCATATCTCTGTACTCCCTTCCTATTCATGTATGGGGGAGGGGGAGGTTAACTCGGGTTAGGGTCTGGGATGTACTGTCTGAGAGTGTGGGGGTAGGGGGAGGTTCACTCGAGGGGTCAGGGTCTGGGATGTACTGTCTGAGGGTGTGGGGGGAGGGGGAGATTCACTCGAGGGGTTAGGGTCTGGGATGTACTGTCTGAGAGTGTGGGGGGAGGGGGAGGTTCACTCGAGGGGTCAGGGTCTGGGATGTGCTGTCTGAGAGTGTGGGGGGAGGGGGAGGTTCACTCGAGGGGTCAGGGTCTGGAGTGTACTGTCTGAGAGGGTGGGGGGAGGGGGAGGTTCACTCGAGGGGTTAGGATCTGGGATGTACTGTCTGAGAGTGTGGGGGGAGGGGGAGGTTCACTCGAGGGGTTAGGGTCTGGGATGTACTGTCTGAGAGTGTGGGGGGAGGTTCACTCGAGGGGTCAGGGTCTGGAGTGTACTGTCTGAGAGTGTGGGGGAGAGGGAGGTTCACTCGAGGGGTCAGGGTCTGGGATGTACTGTCTGAGAGTGTGGGGGGAGGGGGAGGTTCACTCGAGGGGTCAGGGTCTGGAGTGTACTGTCTGAGAGTGTGGGGTGAGGGGGAGGTTCACTCGAGGGGTCAGGGTCTGGAGTGTACTGTCTGAGAGTGTGGGGTGAGGGGGAAGTTCACTCGAGGGGTCAGGGTCTGGGATGTACTGTCTGAGAGTGTGGGGGGAGGTTCACTCGAGGGGTCAGGGTCTGGGATGTACTGTCTGAGAGTGTGGGGGAGGGGGAGGTTCACTCGAGGGGTCAGGGTCTGGGATGTACTGTCTGAGAGTGTGGGGGTAGGGGGAAGTTCACTCGAGGGGTCAGGGTCTGGGATGTACTGTCTGAGGGTGTGGGGGGAGGGGGAGATTCACTCGAGGGGTTAGGGTCTGGGATGTACTGTCTGAGAGTGTGGGGGGAGGGGGAGGTTCACTCGAGGGGTCAGGGTCTGGGATGTGCTGTCTGAGAGTGTGGGGGGAGGGGGAGGTTCACTCGAGGGGTCAGGGTCTGGAGTGTACTGTCTGAGAGGGTGGGGGGAGGGGGAGGTTCACTCGAGGGGTTAGGGTCTGGGATGTACTGTCTGAGAGTGTGGGGGGAGGTTCACTCGAGGGGTTAGGGTCTGGGATGTACTGTCTGAGAGTGTGGGGGGAGGTTCACTCGAGGGGTCAGGGTCTGGAGTGTACTGTCTGAGAGTGTGGGGGGAGGGGGAGGTTCACTCGAGGGTAGGGGGTGGGATGTACTGTCTGAGAGTGTGGGGGAGAGGCAGGTTCACTCGAGGGGTTAGGGTCTGGGATGTACTGTCTGAGAGTGTGGGGGGAGGCAGGTTCACTCGAGGGGTTAGGGTCTGGGATGTACTGTCTGAGAGTGTGGGGGGAGGCAGGTTCACTCGAGGGGTTAGGGTCTGGGATGTACTGTCTGAGAGTGTGGGGGAGAGGGAGGTTCACTCGAGGGGTCAGGGTCTGGGATGTACTGTCTGAGAGTGTGGGGGAGGGGGAGGTTCACTCGAGGGGTGAGGGTCTGGGATGTACTGTCTGAGAGTGTGGGGTGAGGGGGAAGTTCACTCGAGGGGTCAGGGTCTGGAGTGTACTGTCTGAGAGTGTGGGGGAGAGGGAGGTTCACTTGAGGGGTCAGGGTCTGGGATGTACTGTCTGAGAGTGTGGGGTGAGGGGGAAGTTCACTCGAGGGTAGGGGGTGGGATGTACTGTCTGAGAGGGTGGGGGGAGGGGGAGGTTCACTCGAGGGGTCAGGGTCTGGGATGTACTGTCTGAGAGGGTGGGGGGAGGCAGGTTCACTCGGGGGTAGGGGGTGGGATGTACTGTCTGAGAGGGTGGGGGGAGGCAGGTTCACTCGGGGGTAGGGGGTGGGATGTACTGTCTGACAGGGTGGGGGGAGGCAGGTTCACGCGAGTGGGTTAGGATCTGGAATGTATTGAGAGTATAAATGGTACACACTGCTGCTACTGAGTGTCGGTGGTGGGGGGGAGGGGATGTTTGTGGATGTGGTGCCAATCGAGTGGGTTATTTGATCCTGGATGGTATCCTGAGTGTTGTTGGAGTTGCCCCAATCCTGGTGAGTGGGGAGTATTGCACCACATTCTGGATTTGGAGATGGAGATTCCACATTCACTGCCGAACCTCGGGAATTTCAGCTTGGTCAAAGCAACAGCTCAGTGGTTCCACAGTGGGAAGGAGTCTGTGCATTGCACTTACTGAACAAGCCTGACTGTGCTGCCAATTACACCACAAAGCAAGGCTTTACTGGACCTGCATCCTTCACTCTGATTTCTCTCCACAGATGCTGCAAGAGCTTTTCCAACCATTTGATTTTGTTTCTGATTTCCAGGGTTTGTAGTTCTTTCAGCTTTTACCAAGGTGACGTTGTTGGTTTACACTTGGGTGAGATACAGCTGATACTCTGCTAGAAATGGTCAGTGTGTCCAGGCACAGCAGCCTGACCGACCCGGCCTCCTTCCTCACGGCAGTCAGCGCCCAGCTCTCAGGCAGGCAGGCAAAATGATTGTGCTCGGATGAGAAGGAGACAAAAAACTTGAAGAGAAGATCTGTCTTTTGAGTAATCCCGAAACCACATCCTGTGGATGCTGGAAATCAAAAAATAAAATCAGCAAAAGCTGGAGAAACTCAGCAGCTCTAACAGCATCTGTGGAGAGAGACACTGAGTTAGCTTTGCAGGTTCTGCAGGGTTTGGCTCAGATTATGACTGGGGGTGAGGGAGGTCTCTGTGACTGACCACCTTGTCTCAATTGCAGATTATTGAAGAAGATGGAGCTCTGGTTGAAATTGGACCACGTTTTGTTCTAAACCTCATTAAGATATTCCAGGGAAGTTTTGGAGGCCCAACACTCTATGAAAATCCCAATTACCAGTCTCCGAACATGGTAAGAGACGCCTCCCAGCACGTCACAGTGAGCAATTCTGTCCCCCCAGCCTAAAGAAGCGTGGACTCCAGGGGGGGCTCTCCATGCCCACCACAACTGCTGCATCTGCATGGTGACCGAATCAGCAGCAGCTCTCTGACACCTTACACTGCAGTACCGCGTTAGCACGCAGGGCAAGGCACTTACTCAGTGATCCCTCACTCCCGGTAATCAGCAGCTTTGTGCTGTTACTTAATGAAAGGATCACACTTATCCTATTCTTCAAGACAAGGCAATAAGCTCCTTCACATCTGTCTCTGAGGCAAGCAATATTTTCACGTTTCTGATCTGAAAGGACCGATCAACGACAGTGCCCACTCCCTCAGCACTGACCCTCTCACAGTGTCCACTCCCTCAGCACTGACCCTCTCACAGTGCCCACTCCCTCAGCACTGACCCTCCGACAGTGCCCACTCCCTCAGCACTGACCCTCCGACAGTGCCCACTCCCTCAGCACTGACCCTCCGACAGTGCCCACTCCCTCAGCACTGACCCTCCGACAGTGCGGCACTCCCTCAGCACTGACCCTCCGACAGTGCGGCACTCCCTCAGCACTGACCCTCCGACAGTGCGGCACTCCCTCAGCACTGACCCTCCGACAGTGCGGCACTCCCTCAGCACTGACCCTCCGACAGTGCGGCACTCCCTCAGCACTGACCCTCCGACAGTGCGGCACTCCCTCAGCACTGACCCTCCGACAGTACTGCACTCCCTCAGCACTGACCCTCCGACAGTGCGGCACTCCCTCAGCACTGACCCTCCGACAGTGCGGCACTCCCTCAGCACTGACCCTCCGACAGTGCGGCACTCCCTCAGCACTGACCCTCCGACAGTGCGGCACTCCCTCAGCACTGACCCTCCAACAGTGCCCACTCCCTCAGCACTGACCCTCCGACAGTGCGGCACTCCCTCAGCACTGACCCTCCGACAGCGCCCACTCCCTCAGCACTGACCCTGCGACAGTGCGGCACTCCCTCAGCACTGACCCTGCGACAGTGCGGCACTCCCTCAGCACTGACCCTCCGACAGTGTGGCGCTCCCTAAGCACTGACCCTCCGACAGTGCGGCACGCCCTCAGCACTGACCCTCCGACAGTGCCCACTCCCTCAGCACTGACCCTCCGACAGTGCGGCACTCCCTCAGCACTGACCCTCCGACAGTGCCCACTCCCTCAGCACTAACCCTCTGACAGTGCGGCACTCCCTCAGCACTGACCCTCCGACAGTGCGGCACTCCCTCAGCACTGACCCTCCGACAGTGCGGCACTCCCTCAGCACTGACCCTCCGACAGTGCGGCACTCCCTCAGCACTGACCCTCCGACAGTGCGGCACTCCCTCAGCACTGACCCTCCGACAGTGCGGCACTCCCTCAGCACTGACCCTCCGACAGTGCGGCACTCCCTCAGCACTGACCCTCCGACAGTGCCCACTCCCTCAGCACTGACCCTCCGACAATGCGGCACTCCCTCAGCACTGACTCTCCGACAGTGCGGCGCTCCCTCAGCACTGACCCTCCGACAGTGCGGCGCTCCCTCAGCACTGACCCTCCGACAGTGCGGCACTCCCTCAGCACTGACCTCCGACAGTGCGGCACTCCCTCAGCACAGACACTCCAACAGTGCCCACTCCCTCAGCACTGACCCTCCGACAGTGCGGCACTCCCTCAGTACTGACCCTCCGACAGTGCGGCGCTCCCTCAGCACTGACCCTCCGACAGTGCGGCCCTCCGACAGTGCGGCGCTCCCTCAGCACTGACCCTCCGACAGTGCGGCACTCCCTCAGCACTGACCCTCCGACAGTGCCCACTCCCTCAGCACTGACCCTCCGACAGTGTGGCGCTCCCTCAGCACTGACCCTCCGACAGTGCGGCGCTCCCTCAGCACTGACCCTCCGACAGTGCGGCGCTCCCTCAGCACTGACCCTCCGACAGTGCGGCGCTCCCTCAGCACTGACCCTCCGACAGTGCCCACTCCCTCAGCACTGACCCTCCGACAGTGCGGCACTCCCTCCGTACTGACCCTCCGACAGTGCGGCACTCCCTCAGCACTGACCCTCCGACAGTGCGGCGCTCCCTCAGCACTGACCCTCCGACAGTGCGGCACTCCCTCAGCACTGACCCTCCGACAGTGCGGCACTCCCTCAGCACTGACCCTCCGACAGTGCGGCACTCCCTCAGCACTGACCCTCCGACAGTGCGGCACTCCCTCAGCACTGACCCTCCGACAGTGCGGCACTCCCTCAGCACTGACCCTCCGACAGTGCGGCACTCCCTCAGCACTGACCCTCCGACAGTACTGCACTCCCTCAGCACTGACCCTCCGACAGTGCGGCACTCCCTCAGCACTGACCCTCCGACAGTGCGGCACTCCCTCAGCACTGACCCTCCGACAGTGCGGCACTCCCTCAGCACTGACCCTCCGACAGTGCGGCACTCCCTCAGCACTGACCCTCCAACAGTGCCCACTCCCTCAGCACTGACCCTCCGACAGTGCGGCACTCCCTCAGCACTGACCCTCCGACAGCGCCCACTCCCTCAGCACTGACCCTCCGACAGTGCGGCACTCCCTCAGCACTGACCCTCCGACAGTGCGGCACTCCCTCAGCACTGACCCTGCGACAGTGCGGCACTCCCTCAGCACTGACCCTGCGACAGTGCGGCGCTCCCTAAGCACTGACCCTCCGACAGTGCGGCACGCCCTCAGCACTGACCCTCCGACAGTGCCCACTCCCTCAGCACTGACCCTCCGACAGTGCGGCACTCCCTCAGCACTGACCCTCCGACAGTGCCCACTCCCTCAGCACTAACCCTCTGACAGTGCGGCACTCCCTCAGCACTGACCCTCCGACAGTGCGGCACTCCCTCAGCACTGACCCTCCGACAGTGCGGCACTCCCTCAGCACTGACCCTCCGACAGTGCGGCACTCCCTCAGCACTGACCCTCCGACAGTGCGGCACTCCCTCAGCACTGACCCTCCGACAGTGCGGCACTCCCTCAGCACTGACCCTCCGACAGTGCGGCACTCCCTCAGCACTGACCCTCCGACAGTGCGGCACTCCCTCAGCACTGACCCTCCGACAGTGCGGCACTCCCTCAGCACTGACCCTCCGACAGTGCGGCACTCCCTCAGCACTGACCCTCCGACAGTGCGGCACTCCCTCAGCACTGACCCTCCGACAGTGCGGCACTCCCTCAGCACTGACCCTCCGACAGTGCGGCACTCCCTCAGCACTGACCCTCCGACAGTGCGGCACTCCCTCAGCACTGACCCTCCGACAGTGCGGCACTCCCTCAGCACTGACCCTCCGACAGTGCGGCACTCCCTCAGCACTGACCCTCCGACAGTGCGGCACTCCCTCAGCACTGACCCTCCGACAGTGCGGCACTCCCTCAGCACTGACCCTCCGACAGTGCGGCACTCCCTCAGCACTGACCCTCCGACAGTGCGGCACTCCCTCAGCACTGACCCTCCGACAGTGCGGCACTCCCTCAGCACTGACCCTCCGACAGTGCGGCGCTCCCTCAGCACTGACCCTCCGACAGTGCGGGGCTCCCTCAGCACTGACCCTCCGACAGTGCGGGGCTCCCTCAGCACTGACCCTCCGACAGTGCGGGGCTCCCTCAGCACTGACCCTCCGACAGTGCGGCACTCCCTCAGTACTGACCCTCCGACAGTGCCCACTCCCTCAGCACTGACCCTCCGACAGTGCGGCACTCCCTCAGCACTGCCCCTCCGACAGTGCGGCACTCCCTCAGCACTGACCCTCCGACAGTGCGGCACTCCCTCAGCACTGACCCTCCGACAGTGCGGCACTCCCTCAGCACTGACCCTCCGACAGTGCGGCACTCCCTCAGCACTGACCCTCCGACAGTGCGGCACTCCCTCAGCACTGACCCTCCGACAGTGCGGCACTCCCTCAGCACTGACCCTCCGACAGTGCGGCACTCCCTCAGCACTGACCCTCCGACAGTGCGGCACGTCCTCAGCACTGACCCTCCGACGGTGCGGCACTCCCTCAGCACTGACCCTCCGACAGTGCCCACTCCCTCAGCACTGACCCTCCGACAGTGCCCACTCCCTCAGCACTGACCCTCCGACAATGCGGCACTCCCTCAGCACTGACTCTCCGACAGTGCGGCGCTCCCTCAGCACTGACCCTCCGACAGTGCGGCGCTCCCTCAGCACTGACCCTCCGACAGTGCGGCACTCCCTCAGCACTGACCTCCGACAGTGCGGCACTCCCTCAGCACAGACACTCCAACAGTGCCCACTCCCTCAGCACTGACCCTCCGACAGTGCGGCACTCCCTCAGCACTGACCCTCCGACAGTGCGGCCCTCCGACAGTGCGGCGCTCCCTCAGCACTGACCCTCCGACAGTGCGGCACTCCCTCAGCACTGACCCTCCGACAGTGCCCACTCCCTCAGCACTGACCCTCCGACAGTGTGGCGCTCCCTCAGCACTGACCCTCAGACAGTGCGGCGCTCCCTCAGCACTGACCCTCCGACAGTGCGGCGCTCCCTCAGCACTGACCCTCCGACAGTGCGGCGCTCCCTCAGCACTGACCCTCCGACAGTGCCCACTCCCTCAGCACTGACCCTCCGACAGTGCGGCACTCCCTCCGTACTGACCCTCCGACAGTGCGGCACTCCCTCAGCACTGACCCTCCGACAGTGCGGCGCTCCCTCAGCACTGACCCTCCGACAGTGCGGCACTCCCTCAGTACTGACCCTCCGACAGTGCCCACTCCCTCAGCACTGACCCTCCGACAGTGCCCACTCCCTCAGCACTGACCCTCCGACAGTGCGGCACTCCCTCAGCACTGACCCTCCGATAGTGCGGCACTCCCTCAGCACTGACCCTCCGATAGTGCGGCACTCCCTCAGCACTGACCCTCCGACAGTGCGGCACTCCCTCAGCACTGACCCTCCGACAGTGCGGCACTCCCTCAGCACTGACCCTCCGACAGTGCGGCACTCCCTCAGCACTGACCCTCCGACAGTGCGGCACTCCCTCAGCACTGACCCTCCGACAGTACCCGCTCCCTCAGCACTGACCCTCCGACAGTGCGGCACTCCCTCAGCACTGACCCTCCGACAGTGTGGCACTCCCTCAGCACTGACCCTCCGACAGTACCCGCTCCCTCAGCACTGACCCTCCGACAGTGCGGCACTCCCTCAGCACTGACCCTCCGACAGTGCGGCACTCCCTCAGCACTGACCCTCCGACAGTGTGGCACTCCCTCAGCACTGACCCTGCGACAGTGCGGCACTCCCTCAGCACTGACCCTCCGACAGTGCGGCACTCCCTCAGCACTGACCCTCCGACAGTGTGGCACTCCCTCAGCACTGACCCTGCGACAGTGCGGCACTCCCTCAGCACTGACCCTCCGACAGTGTGGCGCTCCCTCAGCACTGACCCTCCGACAGTGCGGCACGCCCTCAGCACTGACCCTCCGACAGTGCCCACTCCCTCAGCACTGACCCTCCGACAGTGCGGGGCTCCCTCAGCACTGACCCTCCGACAGTGCGGGGCTCCCTCAGCACTGACCCTCCGACAGTGCGGCACTCCCTCAGTACTGACCGTCCGACAGTGCCCACTCCCTCAGCACTGACCCTCCGACAGTGCGGCACTCCCTCAGCACTGCCCCTCCGACAGTGCGGCACTCCCTCAGCACTGACCCTCCGACAGTGCGGCACTCCCTCAGCACTGACCCTCCGACAGTGCGGCACTCCCTCAGCACTGACCCTCCGACAGTGCGGCACTCCCTCAGCACTGACCCTCCGACAGTGCGGCACTCCCTCAGCACTGACCCTCCGACAGTGCGGCACTCCCTCAGCACTGACCCTCCGACAGTGCGGCACTCCCTCAGCACTGACCCTCCGACAGTGCGGCACTCCCTCTGCACTGACCCTCCGACAGTGCGGCACTCCCTCTGCACTGACCCTCCGACAGTGTGGCACTCCCTCAGCACTGACCCTGCGACAGTGCGGCACTCCCTCAGCACTGACCCTCCGACAGTGTGGCGCTCCCTCAGCACTGACCCTCCGACAGTGCGGCACGCCCTCAGCACTGACCCTCCGACAGTGCCCACTCCCTCAGCACTGACCCTCCGACAGTGCGGGGCTCCCTCAGCACTGACCCTCCGACAGTGCGGGGCTCCCTCAGCACTGACCCTCCGACAGTGCGGCACTCCCTCAGTACTGACCCTCCGACAGTGCCCACTCCCTCAGCACTGACCCTCCGACAGTGCGGCACTCCCTCAGCACTGCCCCTCCGACAGTGCGGCACTCCCTCAGCACTGACCCTCCGACAGTGCGGCACTCCCTCAGCACTGACCCTCCGACAGTGCGGCACTCCCTCAGCACTGACCCTCCGACAGTGCGGCACTCCCTCAGCACTGACCCTCCGACAGTGCGGCACTCCCTCAGCACTGACCCTCCGACAGTGCGGCACTCCCTCAGCACTGACCCTCCGACAGTGCGGCACGTCCTCAGCACTGACCCTCCGACGGTGCGGCACTCCCTCAGCACTGACCCTCCGACAGTGCCCACTCCCTCAGCACTGACCCTCCGACAGTGCCCACTCCCTCAGCACTGACCCTCCGACAATGCGGCACTCCCTCAGCACTGACTCTCCGACAGTGCGGCGCTCCCTCAGCACTGACCCTCCGACAGTGCGGCGCTCCCTCAGCACTGACCCTCCGACAGTGCGGCACTCCCTCAGCACTGACCTCCGACAGTGCGGCACTCCCTCAGCACAGACACTCCAACAGTGCCCACTCCCTCAGCACTGACCCTCCGACAGTGCGGCACTCCCTCAGCACTGACCCTCCGACAGTGCGGCACTCCCTCAGCACTGACCCTCCGACAGTGCCCACTCCCTCAGCACTGACCCTCCGACAGTGCGGCACTCCCTCAGCACAGACACTACGACAGTGCGGCACTCCCTCAGCACTGACCCTCCGACAGTGCGGCACTCCCTCAGCACTGACCCTCCGACAGTGCGGCACTCCCTCAGCACTGACCCTCCGACAGTGCGGCACTCCCTCAGCACTGACCCTCCGACAGTGGCCACTCCCTCAGCACTGACCCTCCGACAATGCGGCACTCCCTCAGCACTGACTCTCCGACAGTGCGGCGCTCCCTCAGCACTGACCCTCCGACAATGCGGCACTCCCTCAGCACTGACCCTCCGACAGTGCGGCACTCCCTCAGCACTGACCCTCCGACAGTGCCCACTCCCTCAGCACTGACCCTCCGACAGTGTGGCGCTCCCTCAGCACTGACCCTCCGACAGTGCGGCGCTCCCTCAGCACTGACCCTCCGACAGTGCGGCACTCCCTCAGCACTGACCCTCCGACAGTGCCCACTCCCTCAGCACTGACCCTCCGACAGTGCGGCACTCCCTCAGCACAGACACTACGACAGTGCGGCACTCCCTCAGCACTGACCCTCCGACAGTGCGGCACTCCCTCAGCACTGACCCTCCGACAGTGCGGCACTCCCTCAGCACTGACCCTCCGACAGTGCGGCACTCCCTCAGCACTGACCCTCCGACAGTGCGGCACTCCCTCAGCACTGACCCTCCGACAGTGCGGCACTCCCTCAGCACTGACCCTCCGACAGTGCCCACTCCCTCAGCACTGACCCTCCGACAATGCGGCACTCCCTCAGCACTGACTCTCCGACAGTGCGGCGCTCCCTCAGCACTGACCCTCCGACAATGCGGCACTCCCTCAGCACTGACTCTCCGACAGTGCGGCACTCCCTCAGCACTGACCCTCCGACAGTGCGGCACTCCCTCAGCACTGACCCTCCGACAGCGCGGCACTCCCTCAGCACTGACCCTCCGACAGTGCCCACTCCCTCAGCACTGACCCTCCGACAGTGCGGCACTCCCTCAGCACTGACCCTCCGACAGTGCCCACTCCCTCAGCACTAACCCTCTGACAGTGCGGCACTCCCTCAGCACTGACCCTCCGACAGTGCGGCACTCCCTCAGCACTGACCCTCCGACAGTGCGGCACTCCCTCAGCACTGACCCTCCGACAGTGCGGCACTCCCTCAGCACTGACCCTCCGACAGTGCGGCACTCCCTCAGCACTGACCCTCCGACAGTGCGGCACTCCCTCAGCACTGACCCTCCGACAGTGCGGCACTCCCTCAGCACTGACCCTCCGACAGTGCGGCACTCCCTCAGCACTGACCCTCCGACAGTGCGGCACTCCCTCAGCACTGACCCTCCGACAGTGCGGCACTCCCTCAGCACTGACCCTCCGACAGTGCGGCACTCCCTCAGCACTGACCCTCCGACAGTGCGGCACTCCCTCAGCACTGACCCTCCGGCAGTGCGGCACTCCCTCAGCACTGACCCTCCGACAGTGCGGCACTCCCTCAGCACTGACCCTCCGACAGTGCGGCACTCCCTCAGCACTGACCCTCCGACAGTGCGGCACTCCCTCAGCACTGACCCTCCGACAGTGCGGCACTCCCTCAGCACTGACCCTCCGACAGTGCGGCACTCCCTCAGCACTGACCCTCCGACAGCGCGGCACTCCCTCAGCACTGACCCTCCGACAGCGCGGCACTCCCTCAGCACTGACCCTCCGACAGCGCGGCACTCCCTCAGCACTGACCCTCCGACAGCGCGGCACTCCCTCAGCACTGACCCTCCGACAGTGCGGCACTCCCTCAGCACTGACCCTCCGACAGTGCGGCACTCCCTCAGCACTGACCCTCCGACAGTGCGGCACTCCCTCAGCACTGACCCTCCGACAGTGCGGCACGTCCTCAGCACTGACCCTCCGACGGTGCGGCACTCCCTCAGCACTGACCCTCCGACAGTGCCCACTCCCTCAGCACTGACCCTCCGACAATGCGGCACTCCCTCAGCACTGACTCTCCGACAGTGCGGCGCTCCCTCAGCACTGACCCTCCGACAGTGCGGCGCTCCCTCAGCACTGACCCTCCGACAGTGCGGCACTCCCTCAGCACTGACCTCCGACAGTGCGGCACTCCCTCAGCACAGACACTCCAACAGTGCCCACTCACTCAGCACTGACCCTCCGACAGTGCGGCACTCCCTCAGCACTGACCCTCCGACAGTGCGGCACTCCCTCAGCACTGACCCTCCGACAGTGCCCTCTCCCTCAGCACAGACACTACGACAGTGCGGCACTCCCTCAGCACTGACCCTCCGACAGTGCGGCACTCCCTCAGCACTGACCCTCCGACAGTGCGGCACTCCCTCAGCACTGACCCTCCGACAGTGCGGCACTCCCTCAGCACTGACCCTCCGACAGTGCGGCACTCCCTCAGCACTGACCCTCCGACAGTGCGGCACTCCCTCAGCACTGACCCTCCGACAGTGCGGCACTCCCTCAGCACTGACCCTCCGACAGTGCGGCACTCCCTCAGCACTGACCCTCCGACAGTGCGGCACTCCCTCAGCACTGACCCTCTGACAGTGCCCACTCCCTCAGCACTGACCCTGAGACAGTGCGGCACTCCCTCAGCACTGACCCTCCGACAGTGCCCACTCCCTCAGCACTGACCCTGAGACAGTGCCCACTCCCTCAGCACTGACCCTGAGACAGTGCCCACTCCCTCAGCACTGACCCTGAGACAGTGCCCACTCCCTCAGCACTGACCCTGAGACAGTGCCCACTCCCTCAGCACTGACCCTGAGACAGTGCCCACTCCCTCAGCACTGACCCTGAGACAGTGCCCACTCCCTCAGCACTGACCCTGAGACAGTGCCCACTCCCTCAGCACTGACCCTGAGACAGTGCCCACTCCCTCAGCACTGACCCTGAGACAGTGCCCACTCCCTCAGCACTGACCCTGAGACAGTGCGGCACTCCCTCAGCACTGACCCTGAGACAGTGCCCACTCCCTGAGCACTGACCCTCCGACAGTGCCCACTCCCTCAGCACTGACCCTGAGACAGTGCCCACTCCCTCAGCACTGACCCTGAGACAGTGCCCACTCCCTCAGCACTGACCCTGAGACAGTGCCCACTCCCTCAGCACTGACCCTGAGACAGTGCCCACTCCCTCAGCACTGACCCTGAGACAGTGCCCACTCCCTCAGCACTGACCCTGAGACAGTGCCCACTCCCTCAGCACTGACCCTGAGACAGTGCCCACTCCCTCAGCACTGACCCTGAGACAGTGCCCACTCCCTCAGCACTGACCCTGAGACAGTGCGGCACTCCCTCAGCACTGACCCTGAGACAGTGCCCACTCCCTCAGCACTGACCCTCCGACAGTGCCCACTCCCTCAGCACTGACCCTGAGACAGTGCCCACTCCCTCAGCACTGACCCTCTCTCTCAGTGAGCGGTTGCCGTGTTGTTTCTGGTTCTCTTGATTTCTCTGTGTGTCTGGGATTAGACTCTGAATGGATTGTCGCACATCCCTGACTGCGCCTGGCCCCTCTGACTATCTGTTTCTCTCTGTTGCCCCCCTCGTTACCCTCCCCTCTGTGTTCCTCCAGCACCGGCGGATGTTGAGACTGGCCACAGCGGCCAAGTTTGTGGAGAAGTCTCGGACTAAGGAATGGCAACGGCTGCAACGCACTGAGGAGCGGATGGTCCTGCCTGAGGACCCCACCCAAGCCGTCTTCGACACACCGACTGAGAGGAAAAAAACAGTCATCCAACATCACCCCCCCCCAGAACCACCGCCGGACCCCAAGAGGAAAAAGCTGCTTTCCAAACGGCAGAGAGTCCAGCTGCGGCGAAAGGCTGGCCGTGTGCCCGGGTCAGGGTGAGTCCCACACCCTGTGAGAGAGCTGGCCGCCAGGGCAGCTGTGGGCAGTGTGTGAACACCAGTGTGACCAGCTCCCCACTCTCCTCCTGACCCCTCCCCGATCCGCTGGGCTCCGGGGGGGACACCGTTCGCATGAGTCAGTTTTTCACAGTTGTTTGTTGACACATTTTGTTTTTGCAATAAAATAGTTTCCTGGCTGATAATTGGTGTTTGTTCTGTGGGGGATTTCAACCTCGTCCTCATCACTCCGCCACCACCCTCCCCACCCACCAGTAGGACTGGCTTTGCCCTGGTGAGGGGTATTGGTTTCAGAGAGGTGACTGTGTGTGAGAGCTCCCCCCTGCACTGGGCTGTGATGGTGAGGGGTGACTGTGTGTGAGAGCTCCCCCCTGCACTGGGCTGTGATGGTGAGGGGTGAGTGTGTGTGAGCTCCCCCCTGCACTGGGCTGTGATGGTGAGGGGTGAGTGTGTGTGAGCTCCCCTGTGATGGTGAGGGGTGAGTGTGTGTGAGCTCCCCTGTGATGGTGAGGGGTGAGTGTGTGTGTGAGCTCCCCCCTGCACTGGGCTGTGATGGTGAGGGGTGAGTGTGTGTGTGAGCTCCCCCCTGCACTGGGCTGTGATGGTGAGGGGTGAGTGTGTGTGAGCTCCCCCCTGCACTGGGCTGTGATGGTGAGGGGTGAGTGAGTGTGAGCTCCCCCCTGCACTGGGCTTTGATGGTGAGGGGTGTGTGTGAGAGCTCCCCCCTGCACTGGGCTGTGATGGTGAGGGGTGAGTGTGTGTGTGAGCTCCCCCCTGCACTGGGCTGTGATGGTGAGGGGTGAGTGTGTGTGAGCTCCCCCCTGCACTGGGCTGTGATGGTGAGGGGTGAGTGTGTGTGAGCTTCCTCCTGCACTGGGCTGTGATGGTGAGGGGTGAGTGTGTGTGAGCTCCCCCCTGCACTGGGCTGTGATGGTGAGGGGTGAGTGTGTGTGTGAGCTCCCCCCTGCACTGGGCTGTGATGGTGAGGGGTGAGTGTGTGTGAGCTCCCCTGTGATGGTGAGGGGTGAGTGTGTGTGTGAGCTCCCCCCTGCACTGGGCTGTGATGGTGAGGGGTGAGTGTGTGTGTGAGCTCCCCCCTGCACTGGGCTGTGATGGTGAGGGGTGAGTGTGTGTGTGAGCTCCCCCCTGCACTGGGCTGTGATGGTGAGGGGTGAGTGTGTGTGAGCTCCCCCCTGCACTGGGCTGTGATGGTGAGGGGTGAGTGAGTGTGAGCTCCCCCCTGCACTGGGCTTTGATGGTGAGGGGTGTGTGTGAGAGCTCCCCCCTGCACTGGGCTGTGATGGTGAGGGGTGAGTGTGTGTGTGAGCTCCCCCCTGCACTGGGCTGTGATGGTGAGGGGTGAGTGTGTGTGAGCTCCCTCCTGCACTGGGCTGTGATGGTGAGGGGTGTGTGTGTGAGCTCCCCCCTGCACTGGGCTGTGATGGTGAGGGGTGAGTGTGTGTGAGCTCCCCCCTGCACTGGGCTGTGATGGTGAGGGGTGAGTGTGTGTGTGAGCTCCCCCCTGCACTGGGCTGTGATGGTGAGGGGTGAGTGTGTGTGAGCTCCCCTGTGATGGTGAGGGGTGAGTGTGTGTGTGAGCTCCCCCCTGCACTGGGCTGTGATGGTGAGGGGTGAGTGTGTGTGTGCTCCCCTGTGATGGTGAGGGGTGAGTGTGTGTGTGAGCTCCCTCCTGCACTGGGCTGTGATGGTGAGGGGTGAGTGTGTGAGCTCCCCCCTGCACTGGGCTGTGATGGTGAGGGGTGAGTGTGTGAGCTCCCCCCTGCACTGGGCTGTGATGGTGAGGGGTGAGTGTGTGAGCTCCCTCCTGCACTGGGCTGTGATGGTGAGGGGTGAGTGTGTGTGTGAGCTCCCCCCTGCACTGGGCTGTGATGGTGAGGGGTGAGTGTGTGAGCTCCCCCCTGCACTGGGCTGTGATGGTGAGGGGTGAGTGTGTGTGTGAGCTCCCCCCTGCACTGGGCTGTGATGGTGAGGGGTGAGTGTGTGAGCTCCCTCCTGCACTGGGCTGTGATGGTGAGGGGTGAGTGTGTGTGTGAGCTCCCCCCTGCACTGGGCTGTGATGGTGAGGGGTGAGTGTGTGAGCTCCCCCCTGCACTGGGCTGTGATGGTGAGGGAAGCTGAACAAAGGGAGAATGTTAGACCCTGGGGTCACAGTGAGGTTGGAACAAGCAGTGGAGGTTGCAGACGTTGCTGTCCCTTCTGGGTTTGGGGTCCGTTGTTGTGGTCAGGCTTAGTGTCTGTGATAAAAATGCACAGGTCAGGAGTATGTCAGTCTGCCTCACTGTTTCATCAAGTCATGGCTCATATGTCTGTGTTTCTAATTCCACACTTTCATCCAGCACTCACCATCCCCATACTGCTCAGTTCCCCGGCCTAACCAGGCTCTTGCAGTTCTGTCTTACACGTTATTGTCTGCTTTCAGAGACGGTGTTATTAAACTGATATCCACCGCATCCTGGGCTAATGAATTCCACTAATTCACAACCCGTCACGAGAAATGCTTTCAACTCTGCCACCCATTATCCTGAAGGTCTGACCTGTCATTCCAGATTGCCCCACAAGGGGGATGATCCTCTCTGTGTCTGCTTTGTTACCCCCCCTTTTGCAAGCTATGGACCCAAGTTAAATCTGCCCTTGTTACTCTAAACTCCAGAGACTATCGACCTAAACTGACCAGTCTCTCTTTATTAGACAAGCCCCTCAACTCTGGAAACAGTTTAATGAATCTCAGTTGCATCCCTTCTCAGTTAAGGAGACCAAATCTGCATGTTACTATTGGGGAGGGGCTGACTGTTACTGAGAGACTCTTAATCCAAACTTCACCTGGGGAGGGGCTGGCCTGTTACTGAGAGACTCTTAATCCAAACTTCACCTGGGGAGGGGCTGACTGTCACTGAGAGACTCTTAATCCAAACTTCACCTGGGGAGGGGCTGGTGTGTTACTGAGAGACACTTAATCCAAACATCACCTGGGGAGGGGCTGGCCTGTTACTGAGAGACTCTTAATCCAAACTTCACCTGGGGAGGGGCTGACTGTCACTGAGAGACTCTTAATCCAAACTTCACCTGGGGAGGGGCTGACTGTCACTGAGAGACTCTTAATCCAAACTTCACCTGGGGAGGGGCTGACTGTTACTGAGAGACTCTTAATCCAAACATCACCTGGGGAGGGGCTGGTCTGTTACTGAGAGACTATTAATTCACCTGGTTCTGAGCACTGGCTGAGAATCCTGCCATAGCAGATGCTGAAATTTGGATTCGATAAAAAATATCTGGAGAAAGAATCTACTGATGACCATCAGTCCTTTGTTGATTGTCAGAAAAACCACCAATGGAATTTACTCATGTCCTTTAGGGAGGGAAATCTGCTGTCCTCATCTGGACTGGCAGACATATGACTGCAGACCCACAGCGATGGGCTTGGTCCTCTCCTGCTCTCGGGAGTGGCCTAGCGAGGTCCTCACTCACCACCACCACTGTCACAAGGCCAGCAAGGGATGAGTAATAAATGCTGTCCATCCAGCAACTCCCATGTCCCATGAGTGAATAAGAGAAACATGGCTTTGTATACTAACCAATTATTGCATTTTTATTGAATGTTATCTTTTAATAATAAACCAATAATTGTGTTTAAATAACCCAGTTATTTGATGGGGTTTAAACCCTGTTGAGATATTTATTTAGTCACCTTTGGAAGTGTGAAGGATATTTTCATTTTATTTTGGCAGTGGAGTAGTGTAAAGACCACCTCTGTTTTTCTGTATTTGTGGAAAAGGACTTTCAGAACCCAAAGCTCCTGGAGGAATTGCTGTGCCTCCCAACGCAGGTCACTGACCCGCTGGGTTTTTTTCTCTTTTTTTAACCTCTGAACCTTCTGCTTAATTTTTTTTTCTTTTTTTCCCCCACACTACCACCGAACTGCGGTAGAGCTTATTTATTCCCCAGCACCCATGTGTGTGTGTGCAGGTGAGAGACACAAGGTGCACAAATCTTTATTCATTTCCCACCACCAGGAAAAAAGGAAACACCCGGGTGGCCAGTGACAAACACTGCCCTTCACATCAAAGGGCAGTGCTGTGTGATCAAAACAGTGAAGGGGAGGGTAGGGACTAAATCAAAATAGAGTTGGAGGGAGAAATGATGCACTCCACTCCCTGCGGCGCCCACCTCTCCCTGAACAACTCCAGGGTGTTGGTGGACACCGCGTGCTCCTTCTCCAAGGACACCCGGGCTCTAATGTAACCGCGGAAGAGGGGCAGGCAGTCGGCCCTAACGACCCCCTCCACGGCCCGCTGCCTGGACCTGTTGATGGCCAGTTTGGCCAGGCCCAGGAGCAGACCCACGAGGAGGTCTTCAGACCTGCCCTCCTTCCTCCGTACCGGGTGCCCGAAGATCAGGAGCGTGGGACTGAAGTGCAGCCAAAAGCAGAGGAGGAGGTTTTTCAGAAAATCAAAAAGGGAGTGCAAACGCCCACACCCAATATACACGTGGTCCATGGACTCCACAGCGCCACAGAACAAGCAGTTGGGCTGGGAGTCCGTGAACCACCACAATCTGCGGTTGCAGGGGACTGCTGCGTGCAGCACCCTCCACTCCAGATCCCTGAGAGAAAGGGGGAGGACTCCCGCGTAGAGAGCCCTCCACTGGGGATCCCCACCGCCCGGTGGCAAATGGGCACGCCAAGGTGTGTCCGGACGGTGGATGAGGGAGAAGAGGTGCAAACGCTGTTTACACAGCCACTTGTTCGGGCAGTGGGCACGGGGGAAAGGTCTCGTTTACAGCTGACCTACACTCAGGCTGTCACTGGAGCTGAAATATCTGATTGGTCAGTGGGCGAGTGACCAGTTATTGATGACATAAGCCCGCTGCCAGCCGACAATGATGTGACTGGCTCTTGGGATTGTGAATGAAACAGAAACCATCAGACTTTGAGAATACAAGGTGCTAAGATGGCTGGCGTGTTTCCCTTTTCAAAGTTTAACTAATGTCAACAACCTTTATAAATGTGAACCAGTCACCCTGTGCTTCCCGCAAACGAGTGAAAGAAGTAAGACCGAAAACTGGCAAAGTGATTGGGTAAGCAAACTTTAGTCATCTGGGAGCTCTGAACCACAGCCACAACACCACATGGTCATCAGTGTCTGACCAAGGGGAGTGTTTACAAAGCTGTCAGAGATTTTACTTCATAAAACAATATGTCAAAGTTCATAATTGCTTGTCTGTAGTATGTCTTTTTTTAAATAAATACTAATTTTTGTGTTGTACAAAAACTGACTCCGTACTTCCCATCGACCTGGGGCTGAAAAACACGGGCACTGCGAAACTCTCCATTTCACATCAAACTTTTCCTTTGGGTCCGTTTCCAGAAGAGCAGGCCTAGAAATCCGGCTCAGTGCAGAGTGAGGTGTAACAGTGTAGGATTCCGGCTCAGTGCAGAGTGAGGTGTAACAGTGTAGGATTCCGGCTCAGTGCAGAATGAGGTGTAACAGTGTAGGATTCCGGCTCAGTGCAGAGTGAGGTGTAACAGTGTAGGATTCCGGCTCAGTGCAGAGTGAGGTGTAACAGTGTTGGATTCCGGCTCAGTGCAGAGTGAGGTGTAACAGTGTAGGATTACGGCTCAGTGCAGAGTGAGGTGTAACAGTGTAGGATTCCAGCTCAGTGCAGAGTGAGGTGTAACAGTGTAGGATTCCAACTCAGTTCAGAGTGAGGTGTAACAGTGTAGGATTCCGGCTCAGTGCAGAGTGAGGTGTAACAGTGTTGGATTCCGGCTCAGTGCAGAGTGAGGTGTAACAGTGTAGGATTACGGCTCAGTGCAGAGTGAGGTGTAACAGTGTAGGATTCCGGCTCAGTGCAGAATGAGGTGTAACAGTGTAGGATTCCGGCTCAGTGCAGAGTGAGGTGTAACAGTGTAGGATTCCGGCTCAGTGCAGAGTGAGGTGTAGCAGTGTAGGATTCCGGGTCAGTGCAGAGTGAGGTGTAACAGTGTAGGATTCCAGCTCAGTGCTGAGTGAGGTGTAACAGTGTAGGATTCCGGCTCAGTGCTGAGTGAGGTGTAACAGTGTAGGATTCCGGCTCAGTGCAGAGTGAGGTGTAACAGTGTAGGTTTCCAGCTCAGTGCAGAGTGAGGTGTAACAGTGTAGGATTCCATCTCAGTGCAGAGTGAGGTGTAGCAGTGTAGGATTCCGGCTCAGTGCAGAGTGAGGTGTAACAGTGTAGGATTCCGGCTCAGTGCAGAGTGAGGTGTAACAGTGTAGGATTCCATCTCAGTGCAGAGTGAGGTGTAGCAGTGTAGGATTCCGGCTCAGTGCTGAGTGAGGTGTAACAGTGTAGGATTCCGGCTCAGTGCAGAGTGAGGTGTAGCAGTGTAGGATTCCATCTCAGTGCAGAGTGAGGTGTAGCAGTGTAGGATTCCGGCTCAGTGCAGAGTGAGGTGTAACAGTGTAGGATTCCATCTCAGTGCAGAGTGAGGTGTAGCAGTGTAGGATTCCGGCTCAGTGCAGAGTGAGGTGTAACAGTGTAGGATTCCGGCTCAGTGCAGAGTGAGGTGTAACAGTGTAGGATTCCGGGTCAGTGCAGAGTGAGGTGTAACAGTGTAGGATTCCGGGTCAGTGCAGAGTGAGGTGTAACAGTGTAGGATTCCAGCTCAGTGCAGAGTGAGGTGTAACAGTGTTGTATTCCGGTACAGTGCTGAGTGAGGTGTAACAGTGTAGGATTCCGGCTCAGTGCTGAGTGAGGTGTAACAGTGTAGGATTCCAGCTCAGTGCTGAGTGAGGTGTAACAGTGTAGGATTCCGGCTCAGTGCTGAGTGAGGTGTAACAGTGTAGGATTCCGGCTCAGTGCAGAGTGAGGTGTAACAGTGTAGGATTCCGGGTCAGTGCAGAGTGAGGTGTAACAGTGTAGGATTCCGGGTCAGTGCAGAGTGAGGTGTAACAGTGTAGGATTCCGGCTCAGTGCAGAGTGAGGTGTAACAGTGTAGGATTCCGGGTCAGTGCAGAGTGAGGTGTAACAGTGTAGGATTCCGGGTCAGTGCAGAGTGAGGTGTAACAGTGTAGGATTCCGGCTCAGTGCAGAGTGAGGTGTAACAGTCTAGGATTCCAGCTCAGTGTAGAGTGAGGTGTAACAGTGTAGGATTCCGGCTCAGTGCAGAGTGAGGTGTAACAGTGTAGGATTCCGGCTCAGTGCAGAGTGAGGTGTAACAGTGTAGGATTCCGGCTCAGTGCAGAGTGAGGTGTAACAGTCTAGGATTCCGGCTCATTGCAGAGTGAGGTGTAGCAGTGTAGGATTCCGGCTCAGTGCAGAGTGAGGTGTAACAGTGTAGGATTCCGGCTCAGTGCTGAGTGAGGTGTAACAGTGTAGGATTCCGGCTCAGTGCAGAGTGAGGTGTAACAGTGTAGGATTCCAGCTCAGTGCAGAGTGAGGTGTAGCAGTGTAGGATTCCGGCTCAGTGCAGAGTGAGGTGTAACAGTGTAGGATTCCGGCTCAGTGCAGAGTGAGGTGTAACAGTGTAGGATTCCATCTCAGTGCAGAGTGAGGTGTAACAGTGTAGGATTCCAGCTCAGTACTGAGTGAGGTGTAACAGTGTAGGATTCCGGCTCAGTGCAGAGTGTGGTGTAACAGTGTAGGATTCCGGCTCAGTGCAGAGTGAGGTGTAACAGTGTAGGATTCCGGCTCAGTGCAGAGTGAGGTGTAACAGTGTAGGATTCCGGCTCAGTGCAGAGTGAGGTGTAACAGTGTAGGATTCCGGGTCAGTGCAGAGTGAGGTGTAACAGTGTAGGATTCCAGCTCAGTGCAGAGTGAGGTGTAACAGTGTTGTATTCCGGTACAGTGCTGAGTGAGGTGTAACAGTGTAGGATTCCGGCTCAGTGCTGAGTGAGGTGTAACAGTGTAGGATTCCAGCTCAGTGCAGAGTGAGGTGTAACAGTGTAGGATTCCGGCTCAGTGCAGCGTGAGGTGTAACAGTGTAGGATTCCGGATCAGTGCAGAGTGAGGTGTAACAGTGTAGGATTCCAGCTCAGTGCTGAGTGAGGTGTAACAGTGTAGGATTCCGGGTCAGTGCAGAGTGAGGTGTAACAGTGTAGGATTCCGGCTCAGTGCAGAGTGAGGTGTAACAGTCTAGGATTCCAGCTCAGTGTAGAGTGAGGTGTAACAGTGTAGGATTCCGGCTCAGTGCAGAGTGAGGTGTAACAGTGTAGGATTCCGGCTCAGTGCAGAGTGAGGTGTAACAGTCTAGGATTCCAGCTCAGTGTAGAGTGAGGTGTAACAGTGTAGGATTCCGGCTCAGTGCAGAGTGAGGTGTAACAGTGTAGGATTCCGGCTCAGTGCTGAGTGAGGTGTAACAGTGTAGGATTCCGGCTCAGTGCAGAGTGAGGTGTAACAGTGTAGGATTCCGGCTCAGTGCTGAGTGAGGTGTAACAGTGTAGGATTCCGGCTCAGTGCAGAGTGAGGTGTAACAGTGTTGTATTCCGGTACAGTGCTGAGTGCGGTGTAACAGTCTCGGATTCCGGATCAGTGCAGAGTGAGGTGTAGCAGTGTAGGATTCCGGCTCAGTGCAGAGTGAGGTGTAACAGTGTAGGATTCCGGGTCAGTGCAGAGTGAGGTGTAACAGTGTAGGATTCCGGGTCAGTGCAGAGTGAGGTGTAACAGTGTAGGATTCCGGGTCAGTGCAGAGTGAGGTGTAACAGTGTAGGATTCCGGCTCAGTGCAGAGTGAGGTGTAACAGTGTAGGATTCCGGCTCAGTGCAGAGTGAGGTGTAACAGTCTAGGATTCCGGCTCAGTGCAGAGTGAGGTGTAACAGTCTAGGATTCCAGCTCAGTGCAGAGTGAGGTGTAACAGTGTAGGATTCCGGCTCAGTGCAGAGTGAGGTGTAACAGTGTAGGATTCCGGATCAGTGCAGAGTGAGGTGTAACAGTGTAGGATTCCGGATCAGTGCAGAGTGAGGTGTAACAGTGTAGGATTCCGGCTCAGTGCAGAGTGAGGTGTAACAGTGTAGGATTCCGGCTCAGTGTAGAGTGAGGTGTAACAGTGTAGGATTCCGGCTCAGTGCAGAGTGAGGTGTAACAGTGTAGGATTCCGGCTCAGTGCAGATTGTGGTGTAACAGTGTAGGATTCCAGCTCAGTGCAGAGTGAGGTGTAACAGTGTAGGATTCCGGCTCAGTGCTCTGTGAGGTGTAACAGTGTAGGATTCCGGCTCAGTGCCGAGTGAGGTGTAACAGTGTTGGATTCCGGCTCAGTGCAGAGTGAGGTGTAACAGTGTAGGATTCCGGGTCAGTGCAGAGTGAGGTGTAACAGTGTAGGATTCCGGGTCAGTGCAGAGTGAGGTGTAACAGTGTAGGATTCCGGGTCAGTGCAGAGTGAGGTGTAACAGTGTAGGATTCCGGCTCAGTGCAGAGTGAGGTGTAACAGTGTAGGATTCCGGCTCAGTGCAGAGTGAGGTGTAACAGTCTAGGATTCCGGCTCAGTGCAGAGTGAGGTGTAACAGTCTAGGATTCCAGCTCAGTGCAGAGTGAGGTGTAACAGTGTAGGATTCCGGCTCAGTGCAGAGTGAGGTGTAACAGTGTAGGATTCCGGATCAGTGCAGAGTGAGGTGTAACAGTGTAGGATTCCGGATCAGTGCAGAGTGAGGTGTAACAGTGTAGGATTCCGGCTCAGTGCAGAGTGAGGTGTAACAGTGTAGGATTCCGGCTCAGTGTAGAGTGAGGTGTAACAGTGTAGGATTCCGGCTCAGTGCAGAGTGAGGTGTAACAGTGTAGGATTCCGGCTCAGTGCAGATTGTGGTGTAACAGTGTAGGATTCCAGCTCAGTGCAGAGTGAGGTGTAACAGTGTAGGATTCCGGCTCAGTGCTCTGTGAGGTGTAACAGTGTAGGATTCCGGCTCAGTGCCGAGTGAGGTGTAACAGTGTTGGATTCCGGC
This sequence comes from Chiloscyllium plagiosum, assembly GCF_037043375.1. NCBI lineage: Eukaryota > Metazoa > Chordata > Chondrichthyes > Orectolobiformes > Hemiscylliidae > Chiloscyllium > Chiloscyllium plagiosum. The sequence goes on along the minus strand of NW_028270140.1, from coordinate 162,659,294 downwards.
TCAGTGCTGAGTGAGGTGTAACAGTGTAGGATTCCGGCTCAGTGCAGAGTGAGGTGTAACAGTCTCGGATTCCGGCTCAGTGCAGAGTGAGGTGTAACAGTGTAGGATTCCGGCTCAGTGCAGAGTGAGGTGTAACTGTGTAGGATTCCAGCTCAGTGCAGAGTGAGGTGTAACAGTGTAGGATTCCGGCTCAGTGCAGAGTGAGGTGTAACAGTGTAGGATTCCGGCTCAGTGCAGAGTGAGGTGTAACAGTGTAGGATTCCGGCTCAGTGCAGAGTGAGGTGTAACAGTGTAGGATTCCGGCTCAGTTCAGAGTGAGCTGTAACAGTGTAGGATTCCGGCTCAGTGCAGAGTGAGGTGTAACAGTGTAGGATTCCGGGTCAGCGCTGAGTGAGGTGTAACAGTGTAGGATTCCGGCTCAGTGCAGAGTGAGGTGTAACAGTGTAGGATTCCGGCTCAGTGCAGAGTGAGGTGTAACAGTGTAGGATTCCGGCTCAGTGCAGAGTGAGGTGTAACAGTGTAGGATTCCGGCTCAGTGCAGATTGTGGTGTAACAGTGTAGGATTCCAGCTCAGTGCAGAGTGAGGTGTAACAGTGTAGGATTCCGGCTCAGTGCAGAGTGAGGTGTAACAGTGTAGGATTCCGGCTCAGTGCAGAGTGAGGTGTAACAGTGTAGGATTCCGGCTCAGTGCAGAGTGAGGTGTAACAGTGTAGGATTCCGGGTCAGCGCTGAGTGAGGTGTAACAGTGTAGGATTCCGGCTCAGTGCAGAGTGAGGTGTAACAGTGTAGGATTCCGGCTCAGTGCTGAGTGAGGTGTAACAGTGTAGGATTCCGGCTCAGTGCAGAGTGAGGTGTAACAGTGTAGGATTCCGGCTCAGTGCAGAGTGAGGTGTAACAGTCTCGGATTCCGGCTCAGTGCAGAGTGAGGTGTAACAGTGTAGGATTCCGGCTCAGTGCAGAGTGAGGTGTAACTGTGTAGGATTCCAGCTCAGTGCCGAGTGAGGTGTAACAGTGTAGGATTCCGGCTCAGTGCAGAGTGAGGTGTAACAGTGTAGGATTCCGGCTCAGTGCAGAGTGAGGTGTAACAGTGTAGGATTCCGGCTCAGTTCAGAGTGAGCTGTAACAGTGTAGGATTCCGGCTCAGTGCAGAGTGAGGTGTAACAGTGTAGGATTCCGGGTCAGCGCTGAGTGAGGTGTAACAGTGTAGGATTCCGGCTCAGTGCAGAGTGAGGTGTAACAGTGTAGGATTCCGGCTCAGTGCAGAGTGAGGTGTAACAGTGTAGGATTCCGGCTCAGTGCAGAGTGAGGTGTAACAGTGTAGGATTCCGGCTCAGTTCAGAGTGAGCTGTAACAGTGTAGGATTCCGGCTCAGTGCAGAGTGAGGTGTAACAGTGTAGGATTCCGGGTCAGCGCTGAGTGAGGTGTAACAGTGTAGGATTCCGGCTCAGTGCAGAGTGAGGTGTAACAGTGTAGGATTCCGGCTCAGTGCAGAGTGAGGTGTAACAGTGTAGGATTCCGGCTCAGTGCAGAGTGAGGTGTAACAGTGTAGGATTCCGGCTCAGTGCTGAGTGAGGTGTAACAGTGTAGGATTCCATCTCAGTGCAGAGTGAGGTGTAACAGTGTAGGATTCCGGCTCAGTGCTGTGTGAGGTGTAACAGTGTAGGATTCCGGCTCAGTGCAGAGTGAGGTGTAACAGTGTAGGATTCCGGCTCAGTGCAGAGTGAGGTGTAACAGTGTAGGATTCCATCTCAGTGCAGAGTGAGGTGTAGCAGTGTAGGATTCCGGGTCAGCGCTGAGTGAGGTGTAACAGTGTAGGATTCCGGCTCAGTGCAGAGTGAGGTGTAACAGTGTAGGATTCCGGCTCAGTGCAGAGTGAGGTGTAACAGTGTAGGATTCCGGCTCAGTGCAGAGTGAGGTGTAACAGTGTAGGATTCCGGCTCAGTGCAGAGTGAGGTGTAACAGTGTAGGATTCCGGCTCAGTGCAGAGTGAGGTGTAACAGTGTAGGATTCCGGCTCAGTGCAGAGTGAGGTGTAACAGTGTAGGATTCCGGCTCAGTGCAGAGTGAGGTGTAACAGTGTAGGATTCCGGCTCAGTGCAGAGTGTGGTGTAACAGTGTAGGATTCCGGCTCAGTGCAGAGTGAGGTGTAACAGTGTAGGATTCCGGCTCAGTGCAGAGTGAGGTGTAACAGTGTAGGATTCCGGCTCAGTGCAGAGTGAGGTGTAACAGTGTAGGATTCCGGGTCAGTGCAGAGTGAGGTGTAACAGTGTAGGATTCCAGCTCAGTGCAGAGTGAGGTGTAACAGTGTTGTATTCCGGTACAGTGCTGAGTGAGGTGTAACAGTGTAGGATTCCGGCTCAGTGCTGAGTGAGGTGTAACAGTGTTGTATTCCGGCTCAGTGCAGAGTGAGGTGTAACAGTGTAGGATTCCGGGTCAGTGCAGAGTGAGGTGTAACAGTGTAGGATTCCGGCTCAGTGCAGAGTGAGGTTTAACAGTGTAGGATTCCGGCTCAGTGCAGAGTGAGGTGTAACAGTGTAGGATTCCAGCTCAGTGTAGAGTGAGGTGTAACAGTGTAGGATTCCGGCTCAGTGCTGAGTGAGGTGTAACAGTGTTGGATTCCGGCTCAGTTCAGAGTGAGGTGTAACAGTGTAGGATTCCGGCTCAGTGCAGAGTGAGGTGTAACAGTGTAGGATTCCGGCTCAGTGCTGAGTGAGGTGTAACAGTGTAGGATTCCGGGTCAGTGCAGAGTGAGGTGTAACAGTGTAGGATTCCAGCTCAGTGTAGAGTGAGGTGTAACAGTGTAGGATTCCAACTCAGTTCAGAGTGAGGTGTAACAGTGTTGGATTCCGGCTCAGTGCTGAGTGAGGTGTAACAGTGTAGGATTCCAGCTCAGTGCTGAGTGAGGTGTAACAGTGTAGGATTCCGGGTCAGTGCAGAGTGAGGTGTAACAGTGTAGGATTCCGGCTCAGTGCAGAGTGAGGTGTAACAGTCTAGGATTCCAGCTCAGTGTAGAGTGAGGTGTAACAGTGTAGGATTCCGGCTCAGTGCAGAGTGAGGTGGAACAGTGAAGGATTCCGGCTCAGTGCAGAGTGAGGTGTAACAGTGTAGGATTCCGGCTCAGTGCTGAGTGAGGTGTAACAGTGTAGGATTCCGGGTCAGTGCAGAGTGAGGTGTAACAGTGTAGGATTCCGGCTCAGTGCAGAGTGAGGTGTAACAGTGTAGGATTCCGGCTCAGTGCAGAGTGAGGTGTAACAGTGTAGGATTCCGGCTCAGTGCAGAGTGAGGTGTAACAGTGTAGGATTCCGGCTCAGTGCTGAGTGAGGTGTAACAGTGTAGGATTCCGGCTCAGTGCAGAGTGAGGTGGAACAGTGAAGGATTCCGGCTCAGTGCAGAGTGAGGTGTAACAGTGTAGGATTCCGGCTCAGTGCTGAGTGAGGTGTAACAGTGTAGGATTCCGGCTCAGTGCTGAGTGAGGTGTAACTGTGTAGGATTCCGGATCAGTGCTGTGTGAGGTGTAACAGTGTAGGATTCCGGCTCAGTGCAGAGTGAGGTGTAACAGTGTAGGATTCCGGCTCAGTGCAGAGTAAGGTGTAACAGTGTAGGATTCCAGCTCAGTGCAGAGTGAGGTGTAACAGTGTAGGATTCCGGCTCAGTGCAGAGTAAGGTGTAACAGTGTAGGATTCCAGCTCAGTGCAGAGTGAGGTGTAACAGTGTAGGATTCCAACTCAGTTCAGAGTGAGGTGTAACAGTGTAGGATTCCGGCTCAGTGCAGAGTGAGGTGTAACAGTGTTGGATTCCGGCTCAGTGCAGAGTGAGGTGTAACAGTGTAGGATTCCGGCTCAGTGCAGAGTGAGGTGTAACAGTGTAGGATTCCGGCTCAGTGCAGAGTGAGGTGTAACAGTGTAGGATTCCGGCTCAGTGCAGAGTGTGGTGTAACAGTGTAGGATTCCGGCTCAGTGCAGAGTGAGGTGTAACAGTGTAGGATTACGGCTCAGTGCAGAGTGAGGAGTAACTGTGTAGGATTCCAACTCAGTTCAGAGTGAGGTGTAACAGTGTTGGATTCCGGCTCAGTACAGAGTGAGGTGTAACAGTGTAGGATTCCAGCTCAGTGCTGAGTGAGGTGCAACAGTATAGGATTCCAGCTCAGTGCAGAGTGAGGTGTAACAGTGTAGGATTCCGGCTCAGTGCAGAGTGAGGTGTAACAGTGTAGGATTCCGGCTCAGTGCAGAGTGAGGTGTAACAGTGTAGGATTCCGGGTCAGTGCAGAGTGAGGTGTAACAGTGTAGGATTCCGGCTCAGTGCAGAGTGAGGTGTAACAGTGTAGGATTCCGGCTCAGTGCAGAGTGAGGTGTAACAGTCTAGGATTCCGGCTCAGTGCAGAGTGAGGTGTAACAGTGTAGGATTCCGGGTCAGTGCAGAGTGAGGTGTAACAGTCTAGGATTCCAGCTCAGTGTAGAGTGAGGTGTAACAGTGTAGGATTCCGGCTCAGTGCAGAGTGAGGTGTAACAGTGTAGGATTCCGGCTCAGTGCAGAGTGAGGTGTAACAGTGTAGGATTCCGGCTCAGTGCAGAGTGAGGTGTAACAGTGTTGTATTCCGGTACAGTGCTGAGTGAGGTGTAACAGTGTAGGATTCCGGCTCAGTGCAGAGTGAGGTGTAACAGTGTAGGATTCCGGCTCAGTGCAGAGTGAGGTGTAACAGTGTAGGATTCCGGGTCAGTGCAGAGTGAGGTGTAACAGTGTAGGATTCCGGGTCAGTGCAGAGTGAGGTGTAACAGTGTAGGATTCCGGCTCAGTGCAGAGTGAGGTGTAACAGTGTAGGATTCCGGCTCAGTGCAGAGTGAGGTGTAACAGTCTAGGATTCCGGCTCAGTGCAGAGTGAGGTGTAACAGTCTAGGATTCCAGCTCAGTGTAGAGTGAGGTGTAACAGTGTAGGATTCCGGCTCAGTGCAGAGTGAGGTGTAACAGTGTAGGATTCCGGCTCAGTGCAGAGTGAGGTGTAACAGTGTAGGATTCCGGCTCAGTGCAGAGTGAGGTGTAACAGTGTAGGATTCCATCTCAGTGCAGAGTGAGGTGTAACAGTGTAGGATTCCGGCTCAGTGCTGAGTGAGGTGTAACAGTGTAGGATTCCATCTCAGTGCAGAGTGAGGTGTAACAGTGTAGGATTCCGGCTCAGTGCAGAGTGAGGTGTAACAGTGTAGGATTCCGGCTCAGTGCAGAGTGAGGTGTAACAGTCTAGGATTCCGGCTCAGTGCAGAGTGAGGTGTAACAGTGTAGGATTCCGGCTCAGTGCAGAGTGAGGTGTAACAGTGTAGGATTCCGGGTCAGTGCAGAGTGAGGTGTAACAGTGTAGGATTCCGGGTCAGTGCAGAGTGAGGTGTAACAGTGTAGGATTCCAGCTCAGTGTAGAGTGAGGTGTAACAGTGTAGGATTCCGGCTCAGTGCAGAGTGAGGTGTAACAGTGTAGGATTCCGGCTCAGTGCAGAGTGAGGTGTAACAGTGTAGGATTCCAGCTCAGTGTAGAGTGAGGTGTAACAGTGTAGGATTCCGGCTCAGTGCAGAGTGAGGTGTAACAGTGTAGGATTCCGGCTCAGTGCAGAGTGAGGTGTAACAGTGTAGGATTCCGGCTAAGTGCAGAGTGAGGTGTAACAGTGTAGGATTCCGGCTCAGTGCAGAGTGAGGTGTAACAGTGTAGGATTCCGGGTCAGTGCAGAGTGAGGTGTAACAGTGTAGGATTCCGGCTCAGTGCAGAGTGAGGTGTAACAGTGTAGGATTCCGGCTCAGTGCAGAGTGAGGTGTAACAGTGTAGGATTCCGGCTCAGTGCAGAGTGAGGTGTAACAGTGTAGGATTCCGGCTCAGTGCAGAGTGAGGTGTAACAGTGTAGGATTCCGGCTCAGTGCAGAGTGAGGTGTAACAGTGTAGGATTCCGGCTCAGTGCAGAGTGAGGTGTAACAGTGTAGGATTCCAGCTCAGTGCTGAGTGAGGTGTAACAGTGTAGGATTCCGGCTCAGTGCAGCGTGAGGTGTAACAGTGTAGGATTCCGGGTCAGTGCAGAGTGAGGTGTAACAGTGTCGGATTCCGGCTCAGTGCAGAGTGAGGTGTAACAGTGTCGGATTCCGGCTCAGTGCAGAGTGAGGTGTAACAGTGTAGGATTCCGGCTCAGTGCAGAGTGAGGTGTAACAGTGTAGGATTCCGGATCAGTGCTGTGTGAGGTGTAACAGTGTAGGATTCCGGCTCAGTGCAGAGTAAGGTGTAACTGTGTAGGATTCCGGATCAGTGCAGAGTGAGGTGTAACAGTGTAGGATTCCGACTCTGTGCAGAGTAAGGTGTAACTGTGTAGGATTCCGGATCAGTGCTGTGTGAGGTGTAACAGTGTAGGATTCCGGCTCAGTGCAGAGTGAGGTGGAACAGTGTAGGATTCCGGCTCAGTGCAGAGTGAGGTGTAACAGTGTAGGATTCCGGATCAGTGCAGAGTGAGGTGTAACAGTGTAGGATTCCGGATCAGTGCAGAGTGAGGTGTAACAGTGTAGGATTCCGGCTCAGTGCAGAGTGAGGTGTAACAGTGTAGGATTCCGGCTCAGTGTAGAGTGAGGTGTAACAGTGTAGGATTCCGGCTCAGTGCTGTGTGAGGTGTAACAGTGTAGGATTCCGGCTCAGTGCAGAGTGAGGTGTAACAGTGTAGGATTCCGGCTCAGTGCAGAGTGAGGTGTAACAGTGTAGGATTCCGGCTCAGTGCAGAGTAAGGTGTAACAGTGTAGGATTCCAGCTCAGTGCAGAATGAGGTGTAACAGTGTAGGATTCCAACTCAGTTCAGAGTGAGGTGTAACAGTGTAGGATTCCGGCTCAGTGCAGAGTGAGGTGTAACAGTGTTGGATTCCGGCTCAGTGCAGAGTGAGGTGTAACAGTGTAGGATTCCGGCTCAGTGCAGAGTGAGGTGTAACAGTGTAGGATTCCGGCTCAGTGCAGAGTGAGGTGTAACAGTGTAGGATTCCGGCTCAGTGCAGAGTAAGGTGTAACAGTGTAGGATTCCAGCTCAGTGCAGAGTAAGGTGTAACAGTGTAGGATTCCGGATCAGTGCAGAGTGAGGTGTAGCAGTGTAGGATTCCGGCTCAGTGCAGAGTGAGGTGTAACAGTGTAGGATTCCGGGTCAGTGCAGAGTGAGGTGTAACAGTGTAGGATTCCAGCTCAGTGCAGAGTAAGGTGTAACAGTGTAGGATTCCGGATCAGTGCAGAGTGAGGTGTAGCAGTGTAGGATTCCGGCTCAGTGCAGAGTGAGGTGTAACAGTGTAGGATTCCGGGTCAGTGCAGAGTGAGGTGTAACAGTGTATGATTCCGGGTCAGTGCAGAGTGAGGTGTAACAGTGTAGGATTCCAGCTCAGTGCAGAGTGAGGTGTAACAGTGTTGTATTCCGGTACAGTGCTGAGTGAGGTGTAACAGTGTAGGATTCCGGCTCAGTGCAGAGTGAGGTGTAACAGTGTAGGATTCCAGCTCAATGCTGAGTGAGGTGTAACAGTGTAGGATTCCGGGTCAGTGCAGAGTGAGGTGTAACAGTGTAGGATTCCGGCTCAGTGCAGAGTGAGGTGTAACAGTCTAGGATTCCAGCTCAGTGTAGAGTGAGGTGTAACAGTGTAGGATTCCGGCTCAGTGCTGAGTGAGGTGTAACAGTGTAGGATTCCGGCTCAGTGCAGAGTGAGGTGTAACAGTGTAGGATTCCGGCTCAGTGCAGAGTGAGGTGTAACAGTGTAGGATTCCGGCTCAGTGCAGAGTGAGGTGTAACAGTCTAGGATTCCAGCTCAGTGTAGAGTGAGGTGTAACAGTGTAGGATTCCGGGTCAGTGCAGAGTGAGGTGTAACAGTGTAGGATTCCGGCTCAGTGCAGAGTGAGGTGTAACAGTCTAGGATTCCAGCTCAGTGCAGAGTGAGGTGTAACAGTGTAGGATTCCGGCTCAGTTCAGAGTGAGCTGTAACAGTGTAGGATTCCGGCTCAGTGCAGAGTGAGGTGTAACAGTGTAGGATTCCGGGTCAGCGCTGAGTGAGGTGTAACAGTGTAGGATTCCGGCTCAGTGCAGAGTGAGGTGTAACAGTGTAGGATTCCGGCTCAGTGCTGAGTGAGGTGTAACAGTGTAGGATTCCGGCTCAGTGCAGAGTGAGGTGTAACAGTGTAGGATTCCGGCTCAGTGCAGAGTGAGGTGTAACAGTGTAGGATTCCGGCTCAGTGCTGAGTGAGGTGTAACAGTGTAGGATTCCGGCTCAGTGCAGAGTGAGGTGTAACAGTGTAGGATTCCGGCTCAGTGCAGAGTGAGGTGTAACAGTGTAGGATTCCGGCTCAGTGCAGAGTGAGGTGTAACAGTGTAGGATTCCGGGTCAGCGCTGAGTGAGGTGTAACAGTGTAGGATTCCGGCTCAGTGCAGAGTGAGGTGTAACAGTGTAGGATTCCAGCTCAGTGCAGAGTGAGGTGTAACAGTGTAGGATTCCGGCTCAGTGCAGAGTGAGGTGTAACAGTGTAGGATTCCGGGTCAGCGCTGAGTGAGGTGTAACAGTGTAGGATTCCGGCTCAGTGCAGAGTGAGGTGTAACAGTGTAGGATTCCGGCTCAGTGCTGAGTGAGGTGTAACAGTGTAGGATTCCGGCTCAGTGCAGAGTGAGGTGTAACAGTGTAGGATTCCGGGTCAGTGCAGAGTGAGGTGTAACAGTGTAGGATTCCGGCTCAGTGCTGAGTGAGGTGTAACAGTGTAGGATTCCGGCTCAGTGTAGAGTGAGGTGTAACAGTGTAGGATTCCGGCTCAGTGCAGAGTGAGGTGTAACAGTGTAGGATTCCGGCTCAGTGCAGAGTGAGGTGTAACAGTCTCGGATTCCGGCTCAGTGCAGAGTGAGGTGTAACAGTGTAGGATTCCGGCTCAGTGCAGAGTGAGGTGTAACTGTGTAGGATTCCAGCTCAGTGCAGAGTGAGGTGTAACAGTGTAGGATTCCGGCTCAGTGCAGAGTGAGGTGTAACAGTGTAGGATTCCAGCTCAGTGCAGAGTGAGGTGTAACAGTGTAGGATTCCGGCTCAGTTCAGAGTGAGCTGTAACAGTGTAGGATTCCGGCTCAGTGCAGAGTGAGGTGTAACAGTGTAGGATTCCGGGTCAGCGCTGAGTGAGGTGTAACAGTGTAGGATTCCGGCTCAGTGCAGAGTGAGGTGTAACAGTGTAGGATTCCGGATCAGTGCTGTGTGAGGTGTAACAGTGTAGGATTCCGGCTCAGTGCAGAGTGAGGTGTAACAGTGTAGGATTCCGGATCAGTGCAGAGTGAGGTGTAACAGTGTAGGATTCCAGCTCAGTGCAGAGTGAGGTGTAACAGTGTAGGATTCCGGCTCAGTGCAGAGTGAGGTGTAACAGTGTAGGATTCCGGCTCAGTGCAGAGTGAGGTGTAACAGTGTAGGATTCCGGCTCAGTGCTGAGTGAGGTGTAACAGTGTAGGATTCCATCTCAGTGCAGAGTGAGGTGTAGCAGTGTAGGATTCCGGCTCAGTGCAGAGTGAGGTGTAACAGTGTAGGATTCCGGCTCAGTGCAGAGTGAGGTGTAACAGTGTAGGATTCCATCTCAGTGCAGAGTGAGGTGTAGCAGTGTAGGATTCCGGCTCAGTGCAGAGTGAGGTGTAACAGTGTAGGATTCCAGCTCAGTGCTGAGTGAGGTGTAACAGTGTAGGATTCCGGCTCAGTGCAGAGTGAGGTGTAACAGTGTAGGATTCCGGGTCAGTGCAGAGTGAGGTGTAACAGTGTAGGATTCCGGCTCAGTGCAGAGTGAGGTGTAACAGTGTAGGATTCCGGCTCAGTGCAGAGTGAGGTGTAACAGTGTAGGATTCCGGCTCAGTGCAGAGTGAGGTGTAACAGTGTAGGATTCCGGCTCAGTGCTGAGTGAGGTGTAACAGTGTAGGATTCCGGCTCAGTGCAGAGTGAGGTGTAACAGTGTAGGATTCCGGCTCAGTGCAGAGTGAGGTGTAACAGTGTAGGATTCCGGCTCAGTGCTGAGTGAGGTGTAACAGTGTAGGATTCCGGCTCAGTGCTGAGTGAGGTGTAACAGTGTAGGATTCCGGCTCAGTGCAGAGTGAGGTGTAACAGTGTAGGATTCCGGCTCAGTGCAGAGTGAGGTGTAACAGTGTAGGATTCCGGCTCAGTGCAGAGTGAGGTGTAACAGTGTAGGATTCCGGCTCAGTGCAGAGTGAGGTGTAACAGTGTAGGATTCCAGCTCAGTGCAGAGTGAGGTGTAACAGTGTAGGATTCCGGCTCAGTGCTGTGTGAGGTGTAACAGTGTAGGATTCCGGCTCAGTGCAGAGTGAGGTGTAACAGTGTAGGATTCCAGCTCAGTGCAGAGTGAGGTGTAACAGTGTAGGATTCCGGCTCAGTGCAGAGTGAGGTGTAACAGTCTCGGATTCCGGCTCAGTGCAGAGTGAGGTGTAACAGTGTAGGATTCCGGCTCAGTGCAGAGTGAGGTGTAACAGTGTAGGATTCCGGCTCAGTGCTGAGTGAGGTGTAACAGTGTAGGATTCCGGCTCAGTGCAGAGTGAGGTGTAACAGTCTCGGATTCCGGCTCAGTGCAGAGTGAGGTGTAACAGTGTCGGATTCCGGGTCAGTGCAGAGTGAGGTGTAACAGTGTAGGATTCCGGGTCAGTGCAGAGTGAGGTGTAACAGTGTAGGATTCCGGCTCAGTGCAGAGTGAGGTGTAACAGTGTAGGATTCCAGCTCAGTGCAGAGTGAGGTGTAACAGTGTAGGATTCCGGCTCAGTGCTGTGTGAGGTGTAACAGTGTAGGATTCCGGCTCAGTGCAGAGTGAGGTGTAACAGTGTAGGATTCCAGCTCAGTGCAGAGTGAGGTGTAACAGTGTAGGATTCCGGCTCAGTGCAGAGTGAGGTGTAACAGTCTCGGATTCCGGCTCAGTGCAGAGTGAGGTGTAACAGTGTAGGATTCCGGCTCAGTGCAGAGTGAGGTGTAACAGTGTAGGATTCCGGCTCAGTGCTGAGTGAGGTGTAACAGTGTAGGATTCCGGCTCAGTGCAGAGTGAGGTGTAACAGTCTCGGATTCCGGCTCAGTGCAGAGTGAGGTGTAACAGTGTCGGATTCCGGCTCAGTGCAGAGTGAGGTGTAACAGTGTAGGATTCCGACTCTGTGCAGAGTGAGGTGTAACTGTGTAGGATTCCGGATCAGTGCTGTGTGAGGTGTAACAGTGTAGGATTCCGGCTCAGTGCAGAGTGAGGTGTAACAGTGTAGGATTCCGGCTCAGTGCAGAGTAAGGTGTAACAGTGTAGGATTCCAGCTCAGTGCAGAGTGAGGTGTAACAGTGTAGGATTCCAACTCAGTTCAGAGTGAGGTGTAACAGTGTAGGATTCCGGCTCAGTGCAGAGTGAGGTGTAACAGTGTTGGATTCCGGCTCAGTGCAGAGTGAGGTGTAACAGTGTAGGGTTACGGCTCAGTGCAGAGTGAGGTGTAACAGTGTAGGATTCCGGCTCAGTGCAGAGTGAGGTGTAACAGTGTAGGATTCCGGCTCAGTGCAGAGTGAGGTGTAACAGTGTAGGATTCCAGCTCAGTGCAGAGTGAGGTGTAACAGTGTAGGATTCCGGGTCAGTGCAGAGTGAGGTGTAACAGTGTAGGATTCCAGCTCAGTGCAGAGTGAGGTGTAACAGTGTAGGATTCCGGCTCAGTGCTGTGTGAGGTGTAACAGTGTAGGATTCCGGCTCAGTGCAGAGTGAGGTGTAACAGTGTAGGATTCCAGCTCAGTGCAGAGTGAGGTGTAACAGTGTAGGATTCCGGCTCAGTGCAGAGTGAGGTGTAACAGTCTCGGATTCCGGCTCAGTGCAGAGTGAGGTGTAACAGTGTAGGATTCCGGCTCAGTGCAGAGTGAGGTGTAACAGTGTAGGATTCCGGCTCAGTGCTGAGTGAGGTGTAACAGTGTAGGATTCCGGCTCAGTGCAGAGTGAGGTGTAACAGTCTCGGATTCCGGCTCAGTGCAGAGTGAGGTGTAACAGTGTCGGATTCCGGGTCAGTGCAGAGTGAGGTGTAACAGTGTAGGATTCCGGGTCAGTGCAGAGTGAGGTGTAACAGTGTAGGATTCCGGCTCAGTGCAGAGTGAGGTGTAACAGTGTAGGATTCCAGCTCAGTGCAGAGTGAGGTGTAACAGTGTAGGATTCCGGCTCAGTGCTGTGTGAGGTGTAACAGTGTAGGATTCCGGCTCAGTGCAGAGTGAGGTGTAACAGTGTAGGATTCCAGCTCAGTGCAGAGTGAGGTGTAACAGTGTAGGATTCCGGCTCAGTGCAGAGTGAGGTGTAACAGTCTCGGATTCCGGCTCAGTGCAGAGTGAGGTGTAACAGTGTAGGATTCCGGCTCAGTGCAGAGTGAGGTGTAACAGTGTAGGATTCCGGCTCAGTGCTGAGTGAGGTGTAACAGTGTAGGATTCCGGCTCAGTGCAGAGTGAGGTGTAACAGTCTCGGATTCCGGCTCAGTGCAGAGTGAGGTGTAACAGTGTCGGATTCCGGCTCAGTGCAGAGTGAGGTGTAACAGTGTAGGATTCCGACTCTGTGCAGAGTGAGGTGTAACTGTGTAGGATTCCGGATCAGTGCTGTGTGAGGTGTAACAGTGTAGGATTCCGGCTCAGTGCAGAGTGAGGTGTAACAGTGTAGGATTCCGGCTCAGTGCAGAGTAAGGTGTAACAGTGTAGGATTCCAGCTCAGTGCAGAGTGAGGTGTAACAGTGTAGGATTCCAACTCAGTTCAGAGTGAGGTGTAACAGTGTAGGATTCCGGCTCAGTGCAGAGTGAGGTGTAACAGTGTTGGATTCCGGCTCAGTGCAGAGTGAGGTGTAACAGTGTAGGGTTACGGCTCAGTGCAGAGTGAGGTGTAACAGTGTAGGATTCCGGCTCAGTGCAGAGTGAGGTGTAACAGTGTAGGATTCCGGCTCAGTGCAGAGTGAGGTGTAACAGTGTAGGATTCCGGCTCAGTGCAGAGTAAGGTGTAACAGTGTAGGATTCCAGCTCAGTGCAGAGTAAGGTGTAACAGTGTAGGATTCCGGATCAGTGCAGAGTGAGGTGTAGCAGTGTAGGATTCCGGCTCAGTGTAGAGTGAGGTGTAACAGTGTAGGATTCCGGGTCAGTGCAGAGTGAGGTGTAACAGTGTAGGATTCCGGGTCAGTGCAGAGTGAGGTGTAACAGTGTAGGATTCCGGGTCAGTGCAGAGTGAGGTGTAACAGTGTAGGATTCCAGCTCAGTGCAGAGTGAGGTGTAACAGTGTTGTATTCCGGTACAGTGCTGAGTGAGGTGTAACAGTGTAGGATTCCGGCTCAGTGCAGAGTGAGGTGTAACAGTCTAGGATTCCAGCTCAGTGTAGAGTGAGGTGTAACAGTGTAGGATTCCGGGTCAGTGCAGAGTGAGGTGTAACAGTGTAGGATTCCGGCTCAGTGCAGAGTGAGGTGTAACAGTCTAGGATTCCAGCTCAGTGCAGAGTGAGGTGTAACAGTGTTGTATTCCGGTACAGTGCTGAGTGAGGTGTAACAGTGTAGGATTCCGGCTCAGTGCTGAGTGAGGTGTAACAGTGTAGGATTCCGGGTCAGTGCAGAGTGAGGTGTAACAGTGTAGGATTCCGGGTCAGTGCAGAGTGAGGTGTAACAGTGTAGGATTCCGGCTCAGTGCTGAGTGAGGTGTAACAGTGTAGGATTCCGGGTCAGTGCAGAGTGAGGTGTAACAGTGTAGGATTCCGGGTCAGTGCAGAGTGAGGTGTAACAGTGTAGGATTCCGGCTCAGTGCAGAGTGAGGTGTAACAGTGTAGGATTCCGGCTCAGTGCAGAGTGAGGTGTAACAGTCTAGGATTCCGGCTCAGTGCAGAGTGAGGTGTAACAGTCTAGGATTCCAGCTCAGTGTAGAGTGAGGTGTAACAGTGTAGGATTCCGGCTCAGTGCAGAGTGAGGTGTAACAGTGTAGGATTCCGGCTCAGTGCAGAGTGAGGTGTAACAGTGTAGGATTCCGGCTCAGTGCAGAGTGAGGTGTAACAGTGTAGGATTCCGGCTCAGTGTAGAGTGAGGTGTAACAGTGTAGGATTCCGGCTCAGTGCAGAGTGAGGTGTAACAGTGTAGGATTCCAGCTCAGTGCAGAGTGAGGTGTAACAGTGTAGGATTCCGGGTCAGTGCAGAGTGAGGTGTAACAGTGTAGGATTCCGGCTCAGTGTAGAGTGAGGTGTAACAGTGTAGGATTCCGGCTCAGTGCAGAGTGAGGTGTAACAGTGTAGGATTCCGGCTCAGTGCAGAGTGAGGTGTAACAGTGTTGGATTCCGGCTCAGTGCTGAGTGAGGTGTAACAGTGTAGGATTCCGGCTCAGTGCAGAGTGAGGTGTAACAGTCTCGGATTCCGGCTCAGTGCAGAGTGAGGTGTAACAGTGTAGGATTCCGGCTCAGTGCAGAGTGAGGTGTAACTGTGTAGGATTCCAGCTCAGTGCAGAGTGAGGTGTAACAGTGTAGGATTCCGGCTCAGTGCAGAGTGAGGTGTAACAGTGTAGGATTCCAGCTCAGTGCAGAGTGAGGTGTAACAGTGTAGGATTCCGGGTCAGTGCAGAGTGAGGTGTAACAGTGTAGGATTCCAGCTCAGTGCAGAGTGAGGTGTAACAGTGTAGGATTCCGGGTCAGTGCAGAGTGAGGTGTAACAGTGTAGGATTCCGGCTCAGTGCAGAGTGAGGTGTAACAGTGTTGGATTCCGGCTCAGTGCTGAGTGAGGTGTAACAGTGTAGGATTCCGGCTCAGTGCAGAGTGAGGTGTAACAGTCTCGGATTCCGGCTCAGTGCAGAGTGAGGTGTAACAGTGTAGGATTCCGGCTCAGTGCAGAGTGAGGTGTAACTGTGTAGGATTCCAGCTCAGTGCAGAGTGAGGTGTAACAGTGTAGGATTCCGGCTCAGTGCAGAGTGAGGTGTAACAGTGTAGGATTCCGGCTCAGTGCAGAGTGAGGTGTAACAGTGTAGGATTCCGGCTCAGTGCAGAGTGAGGTGTAACAGTGTAGGATTCCGGCTCAGTTCAGAGTGAGCTGTAACAGTGTAGGATTCCGGCTCAGTGCAGAGTGAGGTGTAACAGTGTAGGATTCCGGGTCAGCGCTGAGTGAGGTGTAACAGTGTAGGATTCCGGCTCAGTGCAGAGTGAGGTGTAACAGTGTAGGATTCCGGCTCAGTGCAGAGTGAGGTGTAACAGTGTAGGATTCCGGCTCAGTGCAGAGTGAGGTGTAACAGTGTAGGATTCCGGCTCAGTGCAGAGTGAGGTGTAACAGTGTAGGATTCCGGCTCAGTGCTGAGTGAGGTGTAACAGTGTAGGATTCCGGCTCAGTGTAGAGTGAGGTGTAACAGTGTAGGATTCCGGCTCAGTGCAGAGTGAGGTGTAACAGTGTAGGATTCCGGCTCAGTGCAGATTGTGGTGTAACAGTGTAGGATTCCAGCTCAGTGCAGAGTGAGGTGTAACAGTGTAGGATTCCGGCTCAGTGCAGAGTGAGGTGTAACAGTCTCGGATTCCGGCTCAGTGCAGAGTGAGGTGTAACAGTGTAGGATTCCGGCTCAGTGCAGAGTGAGGTGTAACTGTGTAGGATTCCAGCTCAGTGCAGAGTGAGGTGTAACAGTGTAGGATTCCGGCTCAGTGCAGAGTGAGGTGTAACAGTGTAGGATTCCAGCTCAGTGCAGAGTGAGGTGTAACAGTGTAGGATTCCGGCTCAGTGCAGAGTGAGGTGTAACAGTGTAGGATTCCGGCTCAGTTCAGAGTGAGCTGTAACAGTGTAGGATTCCGGCTCAGTGCAGAGTGAGGTGTAACAGTGTAGGATTCCGGCTCAGTGCTGAGTGAGGTGTAACAGTGTAGGATTCCATCTCAGTGCAGAGTGAGGTGTAGCAGTGTAGGATTCCGGCTCAGTGCAGAGTGAGGTGTAGCAGTGTAGGATTCCGGCTCAGTGCAGAGTGAGGTGTAACAGTGTAGGATTCCGGCTCAGTGCAGAGTGAGGTGTAACAGTGTAGGATTCCATCTCAGTGCAGAGTGAGGTGTAGCAGTGTAGGATTCCGGCTCAGTGCAGAGTGAGGTGTAACAGTGTAGGATTCCAGCTCAGTGCAGAGTGAGGTGTAACAGTGTAGGATTCCGGCTCAGTGCAGAGTGAGGTGTAACAGTGTAGGATTCCGGCTCAGTGCAGAGTGTGGTGTAACAGTGTAGGATTCCGGGTCAGTGCAGAGTGAGGTGTAACAGTGTAGGATTCCGGCTCAGTGCAGAGTGTGGTGTAACAGTGTAGGATTCCGGCTCAGTGCTGAGTGAGGTGTAACAGTGTAGGATTCCGGCTCAGTGCAGAGTGAGGTGTAACAGTGTAGGATTCCAGCTCAGTGTAGAGTGAGGTGTAACAGTGTAGGATTCCGGCTCAGTGCAGAGTGAGGTGTAACAGTGTAGGATTCCAGCTCAGTGCAGAGTGAGGTGTAACAGTGTAGGATTCCGGCTCAGTGCTGAGTGAGGTGTAACAGTGTAGGATTCCGGCTCAGTGCAGAGTGAGGTGTAACAGTGTAGGATTCCGGCTCAGTGCAGAGTGAGGTGTAACAGTGTAGGATTCCGGCTCAGTGCAGAGTGAGGTGTAACAGTGTAGGATTCCGGCTCAGTGCAGAGTGAGGTGTAACAGTGTAGGATTCCGGGTCAGTGCAGAGTGAGGTGTAACAGTGTAGGATTCCAGCTCAGTGCAGAGTGAGGTGTAACAGTGTAGGATTCCGGCTCAGTGCAGAGTGAGGTGTAACAGTGTTGTATTCCGGTACAGTGCTGAGTGAGGTGTAACAGTGTAGGATTCCGGCTCAGTGCTGAGTGAGGTGTAACAGTGTAGGATTCCGGCTCAGTGCTGAGTGAGGTGTAACAGTGTAGGATTCCGGCTCAGTGCAGAGTGAGGTGTAACAGTGTAGGATTCCGGCTCAGTGCAGAGTGAGGTGTAACAGTGTAGGATTCCGGCTCAGTGCAGAGTGAGGTGTAACAGTGTAGGATTCCGGCTCAGTGCAGAGTGAGGTGGAACAGTGAAGGATTCCGGCTCAGTGCAGAGTGAGGTGTAACAGTGTAGGATTCCGGCTCAGTGCACAGTGAGGTGTAACAGTGTAGGATTCCGGCTCAGTGCTGAGTGAGGTGTAACAGTGTAGGATTCCGACTCTGTGCAGAGTGAGGTGTAACTGTGTAGGATTCCGGATCAGTGCTGTGTGAGGTGTAACAGTGTAGGATTCCGGCTCAGTGCAGAGTGAGGTGTAACAGTGTAGGATTCCGGCTCAGTGCAGAGTAAGGTGTAACAGTGTAGGATTCCAGCTCAGTGCAGAGTGAGGTGTAACAGTGTAGGATTCCGGCTCAGTGCAGAGTGAGGTGTAACAGTGTAGGATTCCGGCTCAGTGCAGAGTAAGGTGTAACAGTGTAGGATTCCAGCTCAGTGCAGAGTGAGGTGTAACAGTGTAGGATTCCGGCTCAGTGCAGAGTAAGGTGTAACAGTGTAGGATTCCAGCTCAGTGCAGAGTGAGGTGTAACAGTGTAGGATTCCGGCTCAGTGCAGAGTAAGGTGTAACAGTGTAGGATTCCAGCTCAGTGCAGAGTGAGGTGTAACAGTGTAGGATTCCAACTCAGTTCAGAGTGAGGTGTAACAGTGTAGGATTCCGGCTCAGTGCAGAGTGAGGTGTAACAGTGTAGGATTACGGCTCAGTGCAGAGTGAGGTGTAACAGTGTAGGATTCCGGCTCAGTGCAGAGTGAGGTGTAACAGTGTAGGATTCCGGCTCAGTGCAGAGTGAGGTGTAACAGTGTAGGATTACGGCTCAGTGCAGAGTGAGGAGTAACTGTGTAGGATTCCAACTCAGTTCAGAGTGAGGTGTAACAGTGTTGGATTCCGGCTCAGTACAGAGTGAGGTGTAACAGTGTAGGATTCCGGCTCAGTGCTGAGTGAGGTGTAACAGTGTAGGATTCCGGCTCAGTGTAGAGTGAGGTGTAACAGTGTAGGATTCCGGCTCAGTGCTGAGTGAGGTGTAACAGTGTAGGTTTCCGGCTCAGTACAGAGTGAGGTGTAACAGTGTAGGATTCCGGCTCAGTGCTGAGTGAGGTGTAACAGTGTAGGTTTCCGGCTCAGTGCAGAGTGAGGTGTAACAGTGTTGGATTCCGGCTCAGTGCAGAGTGAGGTGTAACAGTGTAGGATTCCGGCTCAGTGCAGAGTGAGGTGTAACAGTGTAGGATTCCGGCTCAGTGCTGAGTGAGGTGTAACAGTGTAGGATTCCGGTTCAGTGCAGAGTGAGGTGGAACAGTGAAGGATTCCGGCTCAGTGCAGAGTGAGGTGTAACAGTGTAGGATTCCGGCTCAGTGCAGAGTGAGGTGTAACAGTGCAGGATTCCGGCTCAGTGCAGAGTGAGGTGGAACAGTGAAGGATTCCGGCTCAGTGCAGAGTGAGGTGTAACAGTGTAGGATTCCGGCTCAGTGCAGAGTGAGGTGTAACAGTGTAGGATTCCGGCTCAGTGCAGAGTGAGGTGTAACAGTGTAGGATTCCGGCTCAGTGCTGAGTGAGGTGTAACAGTGTAGGATTCCGGGTCAGTGCAGAGTGAGGTGTAACAGTGTAGGATTCCGGGTCAGTGCAGAGTGAGGTGTAACAGTGTAGGATTCCGGCTCAGTGCAGAGTGAGGTGTAACAGTGTAGGATTCCGGCTCAGTGCAGAGTGAGGTGTAACAGTCTAGGATTCCGGCTCAGTGCAGAGTGAGGTGTAACAGTCTAGGATTCCAGCTCAGTGTAGAGTGAGGTCTAACAGTGTAGGATTCCGGCTCAGTGCAGAGTGAGGTGTAACAGTGTAGGATTCCGGCTCAGTGCAGAGTGAGGTGTAACAGTGTAGGATTCCGGCTCAGTGCAGAGTGAGGTGTAACAGTGTAGGATTCCGGCTCAGTGCAGAGTGAGGTGTAACAGTGTAGGATTCCAGCTCAGTGCAGAGTGAGGTGTAACAGTGTAGGATTCCGGCTCAGTGCTGTGTGAGGTGTAACAGTGTAGGATTCCGGCTCAGTGCAGAGTGAGGTGTAACAGTGTAGGATTCCAGCTCAGTGCAGAGTGAGGTGTAACAGTGTAGGATTCCGGGTCAGTGCAGAGTGAGGTGTAACAGTGTAGGATTCCGGCTCAGTGCAGAGTGAGGTGTAACAGTCTCGGATTCCGGCTCAGTGCAGAGTGAGGTGTAACAGTGTAGGATTCCGGCTCAGTGCAGAGTGAGGTGTAACAGTGTAGGATTCCGGCTCAGTGCAGAGTGAGGTGTAACAGTCTCGGATTCCGGCTCAGTGCAGAGTGAGGTGTAACAGTGTAGGATTCCGGCTCAGTGCAGAGTGAGGTGTAACAGTGTAGGATTCCGGCTCAGTGCAGAGTGAGGTGTAACAGTGTAGGATTCCGGCTCAGTTCAGAGTGAGGTGTAACAGTGTAGGATTCCGGCTCAGTGCAGAGTGAGGTGTAACAGTGTAGGATTCCGGCTCAGTTCAGAGTGAGGTGTAACAGTGTAGGATTCCGGCTCAGTGCAGAGTGAGGTGTAACAGTGTAGGATTCCGGGTCAGTGCTGAGTGAGGTGTAACAGTGTAGGATTCCGGCTCAGTGCAGAGTGAGGTGTAACAGTGTAGGATTCCGGCTCAGTGCAGAGTGAGGTGTAACAGTGTAGGATTCCGGCTCAGTGCAGAGTGAGGTGTAACAGTGTAGGATTCCGGCTCAGTGCAGAGTGAGGTGTAACAGTGTAGGATTCCGGCTCAGTGCAGAGTGAGGTGTAACAGTGTAGGATTCCAGCTCAGTGCTGAGTGAGGTGTAACAGTGTAGGATTCCGGCTCAGTGCAGCGTGAGGTGTAACAGTGTAGGATTCCGGGTCAGTGCAGAGTGAGGTGTAACAGTGTCGGATTCCGGCTCAGTGCAGAGTGAGGTGTAACAGTGTCGGATTCCGGCTCAGTGCAGAGTGAGGTGTAACAGTGTAGGATTCCGACTCTGTGCAGAGTGAGGTGTAACTGTGTAGGATTCCGGATCAGTGCTGTGTGAGGTGTAACAGTGTAGGATTCCGGCTCAGTGCAGAGTGAGGTGTAACAGTGTAGGATTCCGGCTCAGTGCAGAGTAAGGTGTAACAGTGTAGGATTCCAGCTCAGTGCAGAGTGAGGTGTAACAGTGTAGGATTCCAACTCAGTTCAGAGTGAGGTGTAACAGTGTAGGATTCCGGCTCAGTGCAGAGTGAGGTGTAACAGTGTTGGATTCCGGCTCAGTGCAGAGTGAGGTGTAACAGTGTAGGATTACGGCTCAGTGCAGAGTGAGGTGTAACAGTGTAGGATTCCGGCTCAGTGCAGAGTGAGGTGTAACAGTGTAGGATTCCGGCTCAGTGCAGAGTGAGGTGTAACAGTGTAGGATTCCGGCTCAGTGCAGAGTGAGGTGTAACAGTGTAGGATTCCGGCTCAGTGCAGAGTGAGGTGTAACAGTGTAGGATTCCGGCTCAGTGCAGAGTAAGGTGTAACAGTGTAGGATTCCAGCTCAGTGCAGAGTGAGGTGTAACAGTGTAGGATTCCGGATCAGTGCTGTGTGAGGTGTAACAGTGTAGGATTCCGGCTCAGTGCAGAGTGAGGTGTAACAGTGTAGGATTCCGGCTCAGTGCAGAGTAAGGTGTAACAGTGTAGGATTCCAGCTCAGTGCAGAGTGAGGTGTAACAGTGTAGGATTCCAACTCAGTTCAGAGTGAGGTGTAACAGTGTAGGATTCCGGCTCAGTGCAGAGTGAGGTGTAACAGTGTAGGATTCCGGCTCAGTGCAGAGTGAGGTGTAACAGTGTAGGATTCCGGCTCAGTGCAGAGTGTGGTGTAACAGTGTAGGATTCCGGCTCAGTGCAGAGTAAGGTGTAACAGTGTAGGATTCCGGCTCAGTGCAGAGTGAGGTGTAACAGTGTTGGATTCCGGCTCAGTGCAGAGTGAGGTGTAACAGTGTAGGATTCCGGCTCAGTGCAGAGTGAGGTGTAACAGTGTTGGATTCCGGCTCAGTGCAGAGTGAGGTGTAACAGTGTAGGATTCCAGCTCAGTGCTGAGTGAGGTGCAACAGTGTAGGATTCCAGCTCAGTGCAGAGTGAGGTGTAACAGTGTAGGATTCCGGCTCAGTGCAGAGTGAGGTGTAACAGTGTAGGATTCCGGCTCAGTGCAGAGTGAGGTGTAAAAGTGTAGGACTCCGGCTCAGTGCAGAGTGAGGTGTAACAGTGTAGGATTCCAGCTCAGTGCAGAGTGAGGTGTAACAGTGTAGGATTCCGGCTCAGTGCAGAGTAAGGTGTAACAGTGTAGGATTCCGGCTCAGTGCAGAGTGAGGTGTAACAGTGTAGGACTCCGGCTCAGTGCAGAGTGAGGTGTAACAGTGTAGGATTCCAGCTCAGTGCAGAGTGAGGTGTAACAGTGTAGGATTCCGGCTCAGTGCAGAGTGAGGTGTAACAGTGTAGGATTCCGGCTCAGTGCAGAGTGAGGTGGAACAGTGAAGGATTCCAGCTCAGTGCAGAGTGAGGTGTAACAGTGTAGGATTACGGCTCAGTGCAGAGTGAGGTGTAACAGTGTAGGATTCCGGCTCAGTGCAGAGTGAGGTGTAACAGTGTAGGATTCCGGGTCAGTGCAGAGTGAGGTGTAACAGTGTAGGACTCCGGCTCAGTGCAGAGTGAGGTGTAACAGTGTAGGATTCCAGCTCAGTGCAGAGTGAGGTGTAACAGTGTAGGATTCCGGCTCAGTGCAGAGTGAGGTGTAACAGTGTAGGATTCCGGCTCAGTGCAGAGTGAGGTGGAACAGTGAAGGATTCCAGCTCAGTGCAGAGTGAGGTGTAACAGTGTAGGATTCCGGCTCAGTGCAGAGTGAGGTGTAACAGTGTAGGATTCCGGCTCAGTGCAGAGTGAGGTGTAACAGTGTAGGATTCCGGCTCAGTGCAGAGTGAGGTGTAACAGTGTAGGATTCCGGCTCAGTGCAGAGTGAGGTGTAACAGTGTAGGATTCCGGCTCAGTTCAGAGTGAGGTGTAACAGTGTAGGATTCCGGGTCAGTGCTGAGTGAGGTGTAACAGTGTAGGATTCCGGCTCAGTGCAGAGTGAGGTGTAACAGTGTAGGATTCCGGCTCAGTGCAGAGTGAGGTGTAACAGTGTAGGATTCCGGCTCAGTGCAGAGTGAGGTGTAACAGTGTAGGATTCCAGCTCAGTGCTGAGTGAGGTGTAACAGTGTAGGATTCCGGCTCAGTGCAGAGTGAGGTGTAACAGTGTAGGATTCCGGGTCAGTGCAGAGTGAGGTGTAACAGTGTCGGATTCCGGCTCAGTGCAGAGTGAGGTGTAACAGTGTCGGATTCCGGCTCAGTGCAGAGTGAGGTGTAACAGTGTAGGATTCCGACTCTGTGCAGAGTGAGGTGTAACTGTGTAGGATTCCGGATCAGTGCAGAGTGAGGTGTAACAGTGTAGGATTCCGGCTCAGTGCAGAGTGAGGTGTAACAGTGTCGGATTCCGGATCAGTGCAGAGTGAGGTGTAACAGTGTAGGATTCCGGCTCAGTGCAGAGTGAGGTGTAACAGTGTAGGATTCCGGCTCAGTGCAGAGTGAGGTGTAACAGTGTAGGATTCCGGCTCAGTGCAGAGTGAGGTGTAACAGTGTAGGATTCCAGCTCAGTGCTTAGTGAGGTGTAACTGTGTAGGATTCCGGATCAGTGCAGAGTGAGGTGTAACAGTGTAGGATTCCGGCTCAGTGCAGAGTGAGGTGTAACAGTGTAGGATTCCGGCTCAGTGCAGAGTGAGGTGTAACAGTGTAGGATTCCGGCTCAGTGCAGAGTGAGGTGTAACAGTGTTGGATTCCGGCTCAGTGCAGAGTGAGGTGTAACTGTGTAGGAATGGGATTGAGCTGCATGGTTGGGGTCTGGGTTTCGGGTTAGGTTCCGGTTTGTGTGAAGGGTCTGGGTATAGGATGAGAGCTGGGGCTGGGTGTTACCTATACATTTGTAAATTTATGGACAGTTTGAAATAGGAAATCACTGAACTGATTGGTCACTTTTTGATCAAATTGTGTTTTATTTTATACCAAGTGTTGAGAATACATTTGAACTTCAGGATGATAAGGAAAAATGGAAATCTATGATCTGATTTGAGCATTTCCTGGATGAATCAGTGTTTCAATGTGCTGAATTCCACAGAAAACGTACCCAGTAAATGAATTTTGTGATTTGGTTTATTGTCACGTCCTGGGATACAGTGAACAGTATTGTTTTGTGTGCTGTCCAGACCAACCATACCTTACAGAAGCACGTCAGAATAATATAACAGAATATAGAATGTAGTGCTACAGTTACTGAGAAGGTGTGGAGAATGATCCACTCTAATATAGGAGGGTTCTGTCTAAAAGTCTGATAACAACGGGGAAGAATCTGTTCTTGAATGTCTTTGTACGTATATGAAACTTCCGTATCTTCTGCCCAGTGGAAGAGAGGCATGGGTTTTGGTGTTTGTCACTTTGCATGGGCTCGAGATGGAGGTGATTCTGAGGCAATGGTGCAGGGAAATCCTTTAAAGTTATTCACTCATCAGGTTTGGATTTCCCTGGCTGGGCCCAGTATTTATTGTCCGTCCCTAGTTGCCCCTTGAGAGGGTGGGGGTAAGCTGCCTTCCTGAATAACTGCAGTCCATGTGCTGTAGGGTGGCCCACAATGCCCTGAGGGAGGGAATTCCAGGATTCTGACCCAGTGACACTGACGGAACGGTGATATATTCCCAAGTCAGGATGGTGAGGGGCTTGGAGGGGAACTTGCAGGGGGTGGTGTTCCCATGTACCTGCTGCCCTTGTCCTTCTAGATGGAAGGGGTTGTGGGGTTTGGAAGGTGCTGTCTGAGGATCTTTGGTGAATTACCACCCACTGCCTGATGCAGTGAAGAGATTGATCACCTTTCACAGTAAGATTGGTCCCTGGCTGTTGTTACTATGAGATCTTTTTGAGGAAGGAAATTGATAATTCAAACCTCTGTCCTTCTGAGCATCATGTCATCTGTAAAGAAGAGGAGAGGTGTTTCCAGCCTGGAGTGGCTGTGAAATCCCACAGCAAGGATCCACTGTCAGACATCCTGATCAATGGGAGAGTGGGCATTCTGGCTGGCAGCTGGTTGAGATTAATCCTGATCAAATGGGGGCATTGGAGTGAGCCTGTTGCAGTTAGAAGCAGGGTCAGGATTGGACAACTTTGTATTTAACAAATATGTAAAGACTGTGTCTTTTTATTTTATTTTAACTAATGGGCTGAAATCAGAAAAGGACTGTTGTAAAACAAAAGGATTGCTGGAGGATTGCTGCATGTTTTGAAAGCAAGTAACTGACCCTCATTGTAAGCACTGTTTACACAGCTGCTGGTTTCAGCTGTAGTTGGTGTGATTTGCAGGCGAGCTGGAGCTGATGGGTGTTCACAAATGGAGATTCAGCCTGGAACAACTCGCTAATTGGTCTGTGGAACACCTGACAAGTTATCGATGATAAAGGTTTTCTACCCAACAACAACGATGTGATTGGTTCTCAGGGAGCTGGACATCTTGTAGGTGTGAGCAAAACAGGGCAAACTATTCAGATCTCCACCAGCTCAGGGGCTGTCTCTCTTCTCTGCAGTAAAACGTTTAAGCCTGAAAAAGACTCATTTATTTTCTTTTTCAGCAGTTACTGGCAACTGCGACTTTTAAATTATAGGTCTGAGCCCTTTTAAAAGTCTGAACCAGTCACCCAGTGCCTCCTGCAAACCAGTGCAAGCACCCAGAGCAGGAAGGATGGAGAATCAGTGTCTGATCAGCACAGGAACCATCTCAGCAAACCCCTGGGAACAACCTTCCCACTACCCACACCACTATGGGCTTTCCTGTGTGCGTCTGTCTGTGTCTGTGTTGGGGGGGAGGGGGGAGTGTATAAGTGGATTAAAGTTTTAATCTATACACTTGGTTCACAATTGTTTACTTGTGGCTAGAATTGATTAACTTTGAATAATTGGTAATTCTTGCTCAATGTAGAAACATGTTCCATGCTTTCTGTCAGCCTGGGTCTAAAAAGTTGGGAAATTGAGGAATTCTGTGTCCTTTTCACATTTTGAACTTTTTGGACGAGTCCAAGTGTGCGTTTCTAGTGTGGAGACTCCTTCCATTGTCATTTGCTGAAAGCAGTACCCTTTCCCCATTTAGGTTCACAATCCAAAACAAGAGAAATAAAAAGATATTGTTTTTCCATTAAGAGACAATCTAACCACTGCCCATTGACAGTCAATGGTGTTCCCATCACTCGCTCCCCCACTGTCAACATCCTGGGGGTTACCATTGACCAGAAACTGAATGGGACTCCCCACGTCAATACAGTGTCTACGAGAGCAGGGCAGAGGCTGGGAATACTGCAGCAAGTAACTCCTGACTCTCTAAAGCCTGTCCACCATCTACAAGGTACAAGGCAGGAGGGTGATGGAATACTCCCCACTTGCCCTGGATGGGGGCAGCTCCAACAACACTCAAGAAGCTCGACACCATCCAGGATAAAGCAGCCGTTTGATGGGCACCACATCGACAAACATCCCCTCCCTCCCCCACCGACCCTCAGTAGCAGCAGTGTGTACCAGCTACAAGATACCCTGCAGAAACTCACCAAAGACCCTCAGACAGCACCTTCCAAACCCACAGCCACTTCCATCTAGAAGGACAATGACAGCAGATACATGGGAACACCACCCCCTGCAAGTTCCCCTCCAAGCCCCTCACCATCCTGACTGGGAAATATATCGCCGTTCCTTCAGTGTCACTGGGTCAGAATCCTGGAATTCCCTCCCTCAGGGCATTGTGGGTCACCCTGCAGCACATGGACTGCAGCGGGTCAGGAAGGCAGCTCACCCCCACCTTCTCAAGGGGCAACTAGGGACGGGCAATAAGTGAGATAAATATTGGGATAACGACCTGGATTTGGGATTCGGGTTAGTATTCCGGATTAAAGTCCCTATCAGGGTTTTGGTCTGAATTTGGGGGATTGCTCCAATTGATAGACACGGATTTGGAATGGGGTTTGGGTTGGGTGAGAGGAGCAGGCTTCCGAATGAGAGTCTGCATTCTAGGGATGAGGTTCTTCGAGGAGGGAGGGTCTGGGGAGTTACGGTTGGGGAAAGTGAGGGTCTGATGGAGAGTGAGGGGGAGGGGAGTGAGGGGGTGTGGAATGAGGGTGTGGGGGTGTGGAGTGAGGGGGAGGTGAGTGAGGGAGAGGGAAGTGAGGGGGTGCAGAGTAGGGGAGGGGAGTGAGGGGGTGTGGAGTGAGGGGGAGGGAAGTGGGGGAGGGGAGTGAGGGGGTGTAGAGTGAGGGGGAGGGGAGTGAGGGTGCAGAGTGAGGGAGGGGAGTGAAGGTGTGTGGAGTGGGGGATGGGAGTGAGGGTGAGGGGGTGTGGAGTGTGGAGGAGGGGAGTGGGGGGTGTGGAGTGAGGGTGAGGTGGTGCAGAGTGAGGGGAAGGAGAGTGAGGGGGCGGGGAGTGAGGGGGAGGGGAGTGAGGGTGTGGAGTGAGGGGGAGGAGAGTGAAGGTGTGGAGTGAGGGGGAGGGGAGTGAGGGTGTGGAGTGAGGGGGAGGGGAGTGAGAGGCGGAGTGAGGGAGGGGAGTGAAGGTGTGGAGTGAGGGGGAGGGGAGTGAGGGTGTGGAGTGAGGGGGAGGGGAGTGAGGGTGTGGAGTGAAGGGGAGGGGAATGAGAGTGCGGAGTGAGGGAGGGGAGTGAAGGTGTGGAGTGAGGGGGAGGGGAGTGAGAGGCGGAGTGAGGGAGGGGAGTGAAGGTGTGGAGTGAGGGGGAGGGGAGTGAGAGGCGGAGTGAGGGAGGGGAGTGAAGGTGGGGAGTGAAGGTGGGGAGTGAGGGTGTGGAGTGAGGGTGTGGAGTGAGGGGGAGGGGAATGAGAGTGTGGAGTGAGGGAGGGGAGTGAAGGTGCGGAGTGAGGGGGAGGGGAATGAGAGTGCGGAGTGAGGGAGGGGAGTGAGGGTGTGTGGAGTGGGGGCGGGGAGTGAGGGTGCGGAGTGAGGGGGAGGGGAGTGAGGATTAGGGGTGTGAGGGGGAGGGGAGTGAAGGTGGGGAGTGAGGGTGAGGGGAGTGAGGATTAGGGGTGTGAGGGAGGGGAGGGGAGTGAGGATTAGGGTGTGAGGGGGAGGGGAGTGAGGATTAGGGGTGTGAGGGAGGGGAGTAGGGGAGGGGAGTGAGGATTAGGGTGTGAGGGGGAGGGGAGTGAGGATTAGGGTGTGAGGGGGAGGGGAGTGAGGATTAGGGGTGTGAGGGAGGGGAGTAGGGGAGGGGAGTGAGGATTAGGGTGTGAGGGGGAGGGGAGTGAGGATTAGGGGTGTGAGGGGGAGGGGAGTGAGGATTAGGGGAGTGAGGGGGAGGGGAGTGAGGATTAGGGGAGTGAGGGGGAGGGAAGTGAGGATTAGGGTGTGAGGGGGAGGGGAGTGAGGGGGAGGGGAGTGAGGATTAGGGTGTGAGGGGGAGGGGAGTGAGGATTAGGGTGTGAGGGGGAGGGGAGTGAGGATTAGGGTGTGAGGGGGAGGGGAGTGAGGGTGCGGAGTGAGGGGGAGGGGAGTGAGGATTAGGGTGTGAGGGGGAGGGGAGTGAGGGTGCGGAGTGAGGGGGAGGGGAGTGAGGATTAGGGTGTGAGGGGGAGGGGAGTGAGGATTAGGGGTGTGAGGGGGAGGGGAGTGAGGATTAGGGTGTGAGGGGGAGGGGAGTGAGGGTGCGGAGTGAGGGGGAGGGGAGTGAGGATTAGGGTGTGAGGGGGAGGGGAGTGAGGATTAGGGGTGTGAGGGGGAGGGGAGTGAGGATTAGGGTGTGAGGGGGAGGGGAGTGAGGATTAGGGTGTGAGGGGGAGGGGAGTGAGGATTAGGGGTGTGAGGGGGAGGGGAGTGAGGATTAGGGTGTGAGGGGGAGGGGAGTGAGGATTAGGGTGTGAGGGGGAGGGGAGTGAGGGTGCGGAGTGAGGGGGAGGGGAGTGAGGATTAGGGGTGTGAGGGTGCGGAGTGAGGATTAGGGGTGTGAGGGGGAGGGGAGTGAGGATTAGGGTGTGAGGAGTCAGATGAAGCTCGGTGTTTAATGCTGTCCCCACCATCGTCCACACCCTGTGCTCCATATACAAACCTCCCTGTTGTTTTTACCCCTCGATGTTTCTTACTATTGACCAACAATATTCCCAACCACCTTCCCGTTGGTTTCTGTCATTCCTAAATCCTGAATACCTGGGATATTGAGTTCCCATCCCTGGGAGAAAGTGAGGTCTGCAGATGCTGGAGATCAGAGCTGAAAATGTATTGCTGGAAAAGCGCAGCAGGTCAGGCAGCATCCGAGGAACAGGAGAATCGACGTTTCGGGCATAAGCCCTTCATCAGGAATGAGCACTCACGCCCGAAACGTCGATTCTCCTGCTCCTTGGATGCTGCCTGACCTGCTGCGCTTTTCCAGCAACACATTTTCAGTTCCCATCCCTGGGGCCTGGTCACCCTGCAGCTCCATCTCTCTATTCCCAACGAGAGCACATCCATTTCTGTTTGTGCGCACAAATAATTCATCTACTTTATTGTGAATGCTCTGTGCGTTAAAGCTCAAGGCATTAGGATTTATCTCTTGCGCATTCCTGCTCCTGCTCCCATTCATTTTCCTGGTAGCCCTGATTGACCCTGGCCTTTGGTTAACTTGTCTCTCTGTTCTCCTCCTTTTGTTATTATTGTTCCCTCCTCTTTCTCTGACTCTTGTCAAGGTTCCCCCCCACCCCCCCGGCCCCAACCAATATACTTCAAAACTTCCACAACCGCGCAACAAAGATTTGCCCAAAGGCATCAGTGCATGACCAGATGGGCCAATGGGCTGAGGAGGGGCAGATGGAGTTTAATTCAGATCAATGCGAGGTGCTGCCTTTTGGGAAAGCAAATCTTAGCAGGACTTTTACACTTAATGGTAAGGTCCTGGGGAGTGTTGCTGAACAAAGAGACCTTGGAGTGCAGGTTCATAGCTCCTTGAAAGTGGAGTCGCAGGTAGATAAGATAATGAAGAAGGCGTTTGGTATGCTTTCCTTTATTGGTCAGAGTATTGAGTACAGGAGTTGGGAGGTGTCATAGAAATTAGTCCAATATAGCAGAGACCACACAAACTAGATTTGGGTGAAATTGACAAGCTGTTTATTACAAGCATATGGTTGGAACAGAAATTGACTAGGCTGACCCAGACAGTCTGTCCACGTGGCTGAGAATTTCTCTTCCCAGAGCTGAGGAGGAAGCCAGTTTTTATAATAATCCTGTAAAATGAGGCTAATTAGAAATGGGGAAAATACGATGTATCTGGAGATGGAGTAATCTAGTTACAAAGATGCTTATTGAAAAACAGTTATCGGAGGAGTGTCCTGATTCTCTGTACAGTGCAACATCCTGACAATATCATGCTTCTAGTCTCCTTCGCAGGTCGGTGCTAACGTCTCCTCTGAAGCGGTGAGGTGCTTCCATTGTCCTGTTCCTGGGAGCAATGTCCTTGCTGGTGCCTCACCGTCTGACCTGCTCTTTGTGTGACCTTGGTATTGCTGGGTTGTGAAACTGCCCTTGGGGCTTTGGGACAGCTGTGGTGCTCTGCCATTGTTAGTGGGTGCTGGGAAGTGTATTCCCTTGTCTGTGAGTGCTGTCTAGTCTTGGTCCCTGCTGAGGCATTCTGGGTGTTTTTGGTACAGTTTGGCCAAGTTTGCTTTTGTGGGCCCATTGTGGGTTGGCAGGGGGGCACATCTTTTCCACAGGACATCATGTTGCAGCTGTACAGGACATTGGTTAGGCCACTGTTGGAATATTGTGTGTAATTCTGGTCTCCTTCCTATCGGAAAGATATTGTGAAACTTGAAAGGGTTCAGAAAAGATTTACAAGGATGTTGCCAGGGTTGGAGGATCTGAGCTACAGGGAGAGGCTGAACAGGCTGGGGCTGTTTTCCCTGGAGCGTCGGAGGCTGAGGGGTGACCTGATAGAGGTTTACAAAATTATGAGGGGCACGGATAGGATACATAGACAAAGTCTTTTCCCTGGGGTCGGGGAGTCCAGAACTAGAGGGCATAGGTTTAGGGTGAGAGGGGAAAGATATAAAAGAGACCTAAGGGGTAACTTTTTCACGCAGAGGGTGGTACGTGTATGGAATGAGCTGCCAGAGGAAGTGGTGGAGGCTGGTTCAATTGCAACATTTAAGAGGCATTTGGATGGGTATATGAGTAGGAAGGGTTTGGAGGGATATGGGCCGGGTGCTGGCAGGTGGGACTAGATTGGGTTGGGATATCTGGTCGGCATGGACGGGTTGGACCGAAGGGTCTGTTTCCATGCTGTACATCTCTATGACTCTCTGACTGTGACTAATTAAAGGTAATAACACCAAGCTGTTCGGCGTCTGGGCAATCCTCCCATCGAACTATTCTCATTTCAATCCGCAAAGTGGAGGTGATGTTCAAGTAGTTTTATAGCGAGACTGTTATCCAGCAACTCAGCTACTGCTGTGGGGAACTGGGTTCAAATCCTGCTATGGAAGATGCGGAAATATAAATTCCAGAAAGAAAATCTGGAATAAGAATTTAATGATGACCACAAGCCACGACTGAACGTCTGAAAAACCCTTAATCATGAATGTCCCTCAGGGAAGGAAATTTCCCATCTCTACCTGGTCTACATATGACTCCAGACTCACAGCACATGGACTGCAGCGGGTCAAGAAGGCAGCTCACTCCCTCCTTCTCAAGGGGCAACTAGGGACAGGCAATAAATGCTGGCGAAAGTGAGGACTGCAGATGCTGGAGATCAGAGTCTAGGTTAGAATGGTGCTGGAAAAGCACAGCAGGTCAGGCAGCATCCGAGGAGCAGGGAAATCAACGTTTCGGGCAAAAGCCCTTCATCAGGAAATGCTGGGTCCAGCCAGTGACCCCCACATCCCACAAATAAACACAAAAATGTGGGTGACTTTCAACTGCCCTCTGATATAGCTTAGCAAGCAACTCAATTGTTAGCAATCACTTCAAAGTCTCAACAAAGAAATGAAACCAGACGGATTACCTGGCATCGACCGAGGCACCAGAAAAGACAACGGCAGAAACAGCCCTGCCAACCCTGCAGGGTCCTCCTCACTAACGTCTGGGGGCAAGTGCCAACATTGGAACACTGCCTCTCAGACGAGGCAAACAACATCCTGACAGAGTCATACTCAGAGAATCCTACCTCACAGACAATGTCCCAGGCCCCACCATTACCATCCCTGGGTATGTTTGGTCCCACCGGCAGGACAGACCCAGCAGGGGAGGGGGCACAGTGGGATACAGTCGGGAAGGGGTTGCTCTGGGAGTCCCCAATATTAGCTCCATTCCCCATGATCTCCCATGGCTTCAGGTTAAACATGGGAAAGGAAACCTCCTGCTGATTACCACGCACCATCCTCCCCCGGCTGAACAACACTTGGAGAAAGCACTGAGGGTGGGGGGAGGGCATGGAATGTCCTCTGGGTGGGGGAGTTCAATGCCCCCCCACCAAGAGGGGCTCGGCAGCAGCATTACTGATCGAGCTGGTCAGGTCCTAAGGGACATTGCTGCTGGACTGGGTCTGGGGTCATACAGCACAGAAATAGACCCTTTGTTCCAACCAGTCTGTGCTGACAATTATCCCAAACTAAACTAGTCCCACCTGTCTGCGTTAGCCCTATATCCTTCCAAACCTTTCTAAATGTCTTTTAAACTGTACCCACATCCACCACATCCTCTGGAAATGTAATCCACATACAAACCACACACCGTGTAAAATATTTGCCTCTCATGTCTTCCTGAAATCTTTCTCCTCCCACCATAAAAATATGCCCCTTGTCCTGCACTCCCCCACCCAGGGAAAAGGCACCTGCTATTCACCTTATCCATGCCCCTCCTGGTTTTATAAACCTCAGTAAGGTCACCCCTCAACCTTCTACGTTCCAGTGAAAAACCGTCCAGCCTTTCCAGCCTTTCTTTATAACTCAAACCTTCCATACCCGGCAACATCCTGGTAAATCTCTCCTGAACCCTCTCCAGCTTAATAATATCCTTCCTATAACCGGGTGACCAGAACTGGACACAGTGTTCCAGAAGAGGCCTCACCGATGTCCGGTACAACCTTAACATTACAACCCAAAGCCAGGTACATTTTCTCAGGGTCCTATGTTCACTTTGACCTCTTTCTTCCTTTTTATATATTTAAAGACACTCTTATTGTCAGTTTTTATATTCCTCGCTAGTTTGATCCCATGGTTTATCTTGTCTTCTTCAATATGTTTTTCCTCTTCATTCTGAATTTATCCCAGTCTTTGAATTATCCCTAATTTTGCTTCCTTTATTTCAATTTAATACTCTCCCTGATATCCTTGGTTATCCTTGGTTTATCCCTCTCTTAGAATCTTCCCTTCGTACCAGGATATAATTTCATTCAGCTTCATGAATTACCTCCTTAAATGTCTGCCTTGTTTAATTCATTTCTGCTAATCTATCCTCACAGATCATTATAGCGAACTCTATCCTTACTTTATTGAATTCCCTCTTATTTCATTTAAACAGTTGTTTCCAACACAAGTTCTCCCTCTCAAAATGAATATTCAATTCTACCATGTTATAGAGATAGTCATAGAGATGTACAGCACGGAAAGACCCTTCGGTCCAACCCGTCCATGCCGACCAGATATCCCAAACCAATCTAGTCCCACCTGCCAGCACCCGGCCCATATTCCTCCAATCCCTTCCTATTCATATACCCCTCCAAATGCCTCGTAAACATTGCAATTGTACCAGCCTCCACCACATCCTCTGGATCAGTGGTGCTGGAAGAGCACAGCAGTTCAGGCAGCATCCAAGGAGCTTCGAAATCGACGTTTCGGGCAAAAGCCCTTCATCAGGAATAAAGGCAGAGAGCCTGAAGCGTGGAGAGATAAGCTAGAGGAGGGTGGGGGTGGGGAGAAAGTAGCATAGAGTACAATGGGTGAGTGGGGGAGGGGATGAAGGTGATAGGTCAGGGAGGAGAGGGTGGAGTGGATAGGTGGAAAAGGAGATAGGCAGGTAGGACAAGTCCGGACAAGTCATGGGGACAGTGCTGAGCTAGAAGTTTGGAACTAGGGTGAGGTGGGGGAAGGGGAAATGAGGAAACTGTTGAAGTCCACATTGATGCCCTGGGGTTGAGGTGTTCTGAGGCGGAAGATGAGGCGTTCTTCCTCCAGGTGTCTGGTGGTGAGGAAGCGGCGGTGAAGGAGGCCCAGGACCTCCATATCCTCGGCAGAGTGGGAGGGGGAGTTGAAATGTTGAGCCACGGGGCGGTGTGGTTGACTGGTGTGGGTGTCTCGGAGATGTTCCCTAAAGCGCTCTGCTAGGAGGCGCCCAGTCTCCCCAATGTAGAGGAGACCGCATCGGGAGCAACGGATACAATAAATGATATTAGTGGATGTGCAGGTAAAACTTTGATGGATGTGGAAGGCTCCTTTAGGGCCTTGGATGGAGGTAAGGGAGGAGGTGTGGGCACAGGTTTTACAGTTCCTGCGGTGGCAGGGGAAAGTGCCAGGATGGGAGGGTGGGTTGTAGGGGGGCATGGACCTGACCAGGTAGTCACGGAGGGAACGGTCTTTGCGGAAGGCGGAAAGGGGTGGGGAGGGAAATATATCCCTGGTGGTGGGGTCTGTTTGGAGGTGGCGGAAATGTCGGCGGATGATTTGGTTAATGCGGAGGTTTGTAGGGTGGAAGGTGAGTACCAGGGGCGTTCTGTCCTTGTTACGGTTGGAGGGGTGGGGTCTGAGGGCGGAGGTGCGGGATGTGGACGAGATGCGTTGGAGGGCATCTTTAACCACGTGGGAAGGGAAATTGCGGTCTCTAAAGAAGGAGGCCATCTGGTGTGTTCTGTTAGGGAACATCTCTGGGACACCCGCACCAATCAACCACACCGCCCCGTGGCCCAACATTTCAACTCCCCCTCCCACTCTGCCGAGGACATGGAGGTCCTGGGCCTCCTTCACCGCCGCTCCCTCACCACCAGACGCCTGGAGGAAGAACGCCTCATCTTCCGCCTCGGAACATTTCAACCCCAGGGCATCAATGTGGACTTCAACAGCTTCCTCATTTCCCCTTCCCCCACCTCATCCTAGTTCCAAACTTCCAGCTCAGTACTGTCCCCATGACTTGTCCGGACTTGTCCTACCTGCCTATCTCCTTTTCCACCTATCCACTCCACCCTCTCCTCCCTGACCTATCACCTTCATCCCCTCCCCCACTCACCTATAGTACTGTATACTACTTTCTCCCCACCCCACCCTCCTCTAGCTTATCTCTCCACGCTTCAGGCTCACTGCCTTTATTCCTGATGAAGGGCTTTTGCCCGAAACGTCGATTTCGCTGCTCCTTGGATGCTGCCTGAATTGCTGTGCTCTTCCAGCACCACTGATCCAGAATCTGGTTCCCAGCATCCGCACTCACTGTTTTTACCTCCACCACTTCCTCTGGCAGCTCATTCCATACACGTACCACCCTCTGCGTGAAAACGTTGCCCCTTCGGTCTCTTTTATATCTTTCCCCTCTCACCCTAAACCTATGCCCTCTAGTTCTGGACTCCCTGACCCCAGGGAAAAGACTTTGTCTATTTATCCTATCCATGCCCCTCATAATTTTGTAAACCTCTATAAGGTCACCTCTCAGCCTCCGACGCTCCTGGGAAAACAGCCCCAGCCTGTTCAGCCTCTCCCTGTAGCTCAGATCCTCCAACCCTGGCAACATCCTTGTAAATCTTTTCTGAACCCTTTCAAGTTTCACAACATCTTTCCGATAGGAAGGAGACCAGAATTGCACGCAATATTCCAACAGTGGCCCAACCAATGTCCTGTACAGCCGCAACATGACCTCCTAACTCCAGTACTCAATAGTTGAGAGTGTGTTGCTGGAAAAGCACAGCAGGTCAGGCAGCATCCGAGGTGCAGGAAAATCAGTATTTCAGGCTGGAGCCCTTCATCATCCTGTACTCAATATTCTGACCAATAAAGGAAAGCACTCTCCAGGACCTTACCATTAAGTGTATAAGTCCAGCTAAGATTTGCTTTCCCAAAATGCAGCACCTCGTATTTATCTGAATTAAACTCCATCTGCCACTTCTCAGCCCATTGGCCCATCTGGTCCAGATCCTGTTGTAATCTGAGGTAAACCTCTTCGCTGTCCACTACTCCTCCAGTGGACCCAGCACCGATCCTTGTGGCACGCCACTGGTCACAGGCCTCCAGTCTGAAAAACAACCCTCCACCACCACCCTCTGTCTTCTACCTTTGAGCCAGCTCTGTGTCCAAATGGCTAGTTCTCCCTGTATTCCATGAGATCTAACCTTGCTAATCAGTCTCCCGTGGGGAACTTTGTCGAACGCCTTACTGAAGTCCATATAGATCCCATCTACTGCTCTGCCCTCATCAATCCTCTTTGTTACTTCTTCAAAAAACTCAATCAAGTTTGTGAGACATGTTTTCCCACACACAAAGCCATGTTGACTATCCCGAATCAGTCCAATGATTACTATCTCCGAGGGGATCTTTTATTCTGAGGTGATTTGTGCGTTTCCCACCGGGGTGCACTATTACGAAGGGAGGGTTAACTAATGGCAGCCAGCGTTCCAGCCTGTAATAGCTGCTCATTACTGAGGGGCGTCAGTGCAATGCCAGTGGGTAACTGGTGCCCATCCTTTTAGATGGATGTGATTTTTGAATGTCTTTTGACTCCAAGATGGGAATTTCACCACCTAACTGGATAAAGCTTTCATCATGTTTGATGTGATTTGAAGGAACTGAAACTAACATGATCATTCCAAAGGATGAAAGACCCCCATCTAAATGTGTTTAATATTACATTCCAATGACACTGCAATCCTGTTGTTATAAATTCTGTGTCGTATGATCCTGTTCTACAGCCACCTGATGAAGGAGCGACGCTCCGAAAGCTAGTCCTTCCAATTAAACCTGTTGGACTATAACCTGGTGTTGTGTGATTTTTAACTTTGTCCACCCCAGTCCAACACCGACTAAATCATTCTTGCTTTCAAACATACTTAAGTTGATTTCCCCAAATGGTAATATTTAATTTTAAATTAAATCTTTGAGTGATTTACACACTTAGTTTGCTAACTCACCATCAAGAATTTGTTCATCTCATTTTGCTCTGATCCCAATATTACTGGGGAAGTAGGAACAAATGAGTTTGGAGGAATTATCTCACAATTATTTGATCACTACGTATTACTTTTGTTCTTTGTGGTGCCTTATAAAGTTTACAATCTCTCAATCCACTCAGGTGGATAGAGCTTGTAAGAAGGCCTATGGTGTATTCGCGTTCATCAGCAGAGGGATTGAATTCAAGAGTCGTGAGGTGATGTTGCAGCTGTACAGGACTTTGGTTAGGCCACATTTGGAGTACTGTGTGCAGTTCTGGTCGCCTCACTTTAGGAAAGATGTGGAAGCTTTGGAGAGGGTGCAGAGGAGATTTACCAGGATGTTGCCTGGAATGGAGAATAGGTCGTACGAGGATAGGTTGAGAGTGCTAGGCCTTTTCTCATTGGAACGGCGAAGGATGAGGGGTGACTTGATAGAGGTGTATAAGATGATCAGAGGAATAGATAGAGTAGACAGTCAGAAACTTTTTCCCCGGGTACGACAGAGTGTTACGAGGGGACATAAATTTAAGGTGAAGGGTGGAAGGTATAGGGGGGGATGTCAGGGGTAGGTTCTTTACCCAGAGAGTGGTGGGGGCATGGAATGCGCTGCCCGTGGGAGTGGCAGAGTCAGAATCTTTGGTGACCTTTAAGTGGCAATTGGATAGGTACATGGATGGGTGCTTAAGCTAGGACAAATGTTCGGCACAACATCGTGGGCCGAAGGGCCTGTTCTGTGCTGTATTGTTCTATGTTCTATGTTCTAATAAAATATTAGTCCAACCATCCTAACTGCTCTGTGCAAAGTCTTTATAATCTTGCATTGCTTCCCCATCACGTGTTTCTGAAAACTGTTATGATGTATTATGAACTCTGGTTATTTCTCCTTGTAACTAATGCTGCGTAAATGATTACACGGAACATGAAAAGCTCAGTTCCTTTTTCAACGGGAAAGGTGATGAACTCTGGTTTTCGTTATATTTTTGTTATATCCTGTTATTTTCTGTAAATCAAAATGGTGCCACAGCATGGCGACATATTACTCT
Organism: Chiloscyllium plagiosum; assembly: GCF_037043375.1. Classification (NCBI taxonomy): domain Eukaryota; kingdom Metazoa; phylum Chordata; class Chondrichthyes; order Orectolobiformes; family Hemiscylliidae; genus Chiloscyllium; species Chiloscyllium plagiosum. The sequence continues at coordinate 162,622,112 of NW_028270140.1, read as the reverse complement.
TTTCACTGTATTTATTTGTTAAATACAAGTGACAATAAATCCCTCGATTCAATTTGATTTCTTAAACCTGCCACACTAACTGTTACCAGATCCAGTATGGCCTGTTCCCTGGGTGGCTCTGTTACATGTTACTCTTGGAAACTATCCCTAATGGATTCGCTGTATTTCCAATTGGATTAACACAATCAATATGAAGGTTTGATTTGATGTATTATTGTCACATGTACCAGATACAGTGAAAAGTTTTGTTTTGTGTGTAGTACAGGCAGATCATACCGTACAGAGATCATAGGGTGACTGAACACAGCATGGAGTACAATGTTACCGCTGCAGAGAAGGTGCACAGAGAGCGAGATCAACATTCAATTCAAAATTACAGAGTCCATTCATTTGTCTAACAACAGCAAGGAAGAAGCTGTCCTTGAACCTGTTGGTGTGTGTGTTTGAAGCTGCATCGACTTCCTGATGGAAAAGGTTGGAAGAAATGAAAACTCAGGTACGAGGGCTCTTTGATGCCTTTCCACGGCAACAGGAAGTGTAGATGTAAACAGTGGGTGGAAGTTTGGCTCCCCCCTGTGATGGTCTGGGCTGTACACACCACGCTCTGTAATTTCTTATCGTCCTGGGCAGAGCAGTTGCCGTACCTGGCTGTACCCACCCAGACAGTGTGGTCTCAATGGGGCATCTGTAAACGTTGGTGAGAGTCCTTGGGAACATGCCGGATTTCCGTGGCTGCCTCAGGAGGAAATGTTGTGCCTTTTTGACCATCGCATCAGCATGAATGGTCCAGGACCGATTGTTGGTGACTGTCACTCCAAGGAACTCTGCACTCTCAACTATCTCCACCTCAGCACCATTGATGTAGATGGAGCATGCTTCTTGAAGTCAATGATCAGCTGTTCAGTTTTGCTGACATTGAAGGAGAGATTATCTTTACATTGCGCCACCAACAATCTATCTTTTCTGTATTCTGTCTTGTCATTGTTTGATATCTACAACAGCCATGTCATCAGTGAACTTGCAGATGGAGTTTGGATGAAATTTGGCCACACGGCCATGCATGTATAGGGAGTGTAGTAAGGTGCTGAGTACGCAGAGTTCTGGGGCACCAGTGTTGAGGATTGTTGTGCAGGAGATGATGTTGCATATTCTCACTGCAGTCTGTTGGTTAGGAAGTCCAGGATCCAGTTGCAGAGGGCAGGGTAGAGCAGAGACCTAGGTCTTGGAGTTTAGATGTTAGTTTGTTTGGGGTTATAGTACTGAAGGTGGAGCTGTGGTCACTAGTCGAAGGCCTGATGTAGTTATTCTTGTTACCCAGATCTTCAGGAATGAGCGTAGGGCGAGGGAGATGGTGTCTGCCGTAGATCTATTCACGCAGGCAAATTGCAAGAGCTTGTGACAGGCTGGGAAGCTGGAGTTGAAATGAGCCATGACTAACCTCTTGAAGCACCCCATTGTTATGGGGGTCAGAGCCACCGAGTGGTAGTCTTTGAGGCTTGTTGCATGATTTTGTTTTGGCACCAGGATGATGATGGTCTTCCTGAAGTAGGTAGGGACTTCAGATTGTAGTAAGATTAAAGTCACCCATAATTATTGCTTTGTTTTTCTGTGCTGCTATTATTTGTAATGGAAAGCCTTTCCTGTGGAGAGACCATGGGTTCAGTGTCTGTGCATGACTCACTCCAATCTCTTTCTCTCCTTGTTAGATTTTACCTTCACCCAGATAGAGTCTACATCATCGAAGCCTTGATCATCTCTCACATCTGTCCTCATTTCATCTTTTATCAACTGGACTCATCCACCACCTTCACCCTCCGCCCTGTCTCTCCGAAAGTTCAAATATCCCCGAATGTTAAGTTTTCAGTTTTGATCTCCTTGTCACCACGGTTCTATAATGTCTATGAGATTATAATTATTTACAATACCTCGATTTGCACTGTCAGTTCATCTACCTCATTCCAAATGCTTTATCCATACTATACAAAGCCTTTAAGTTGTTCTCTGATCAAACTTACCTACTCCTTTGCCGTTCCTTGGTGTTATTTGACATTCACACATTCTGTTCCTTCCTGCTATTTTCTGGTAACAATTAGCCCCATCACTAACCTGCAATCCTACCCTCTCCTTGACCCTTCAGGCTCGAAGGGCAGAATGGCCTACTCCTGCACCTATTGTCTATTGTCTTTGATTTTCTAATCTTCCAACCATCTGAACCAACACCACAACTATTTAAGACCCTACCCCCAGCCCTGGTTCTGTGAGCCACCAGCATTCTGGCCTCAACAGGATTCAGACAGAGCCCGTCCCATTGCAGCAGCTCCCTCCTTCCCCTGTACTGTGGCCCTGTCCCATCAATTCAAACTCGTTTCTCTCACACCAATCTTTGAGCCACACAGTTACCTCTTTAACCTTGTTAACCCTCAGCCAACCAGCTTGTGACTTAGATAGTAATCAGGAGATTATTACTGTTTTCCCCTGTGTCCCAGCAATAAGCAGGCTAGCAAGATTAGCTGTGGTAAGTGCAGCGTTCCAGGGATTGGGTGGGACGCTCTTCAGAGAGTCAGTGTCGACTCAATGGGCTGAATGGCCTCTATCCGCACTGTAAGGATTCTATGATAAATATTCCCTCCCCAGAAAAGTTTTAGCAACTGATAAAGCCATTTTGGTTTCTGAATGTGTAACAATACCTGACGTTTCCAATGATCCTTATTCCAATTTCTGTTGCACCCCATTTGCAGTTTGGATGATTACATTAGAGTTATCACTGGGGCTGGAGGAGCACAACGCTGCTGTAGCCTAGTATTCTCCTGGCTATTACGTAAGACTAAAATATATTGCTCTATTATCGAGATGACCAATTCTACACTTTGCTCAAATCAGGTTTTCAGCTGAAGTACCAAGTAGGTGATACCCATCAGCCTCCTCCTGAGGATCCCAGCAGCATCTACGATTGATACGTTATCTGATTCTTGAACTTTGTTCCGGGGTGATGGGCATTGCTGGCTTGGGCCAGCGGTTATTGTCTGGCCCGAGGGACCTTTGAAAAGGTAACAGTGATCTGCCTCCTGGTAGAACTGCAGTCCTTGTGATGGGGTAAGGACACACGACATGCCAGCAGCAATAGGGAGTTTCTGGAGTTTTAATCCTGGGTAAATACTGCACCTTCTTATTTCTGTTCATTCTCGATTGTGGACTAAAGTGGACAATAAACCCATTTTAAAATCAAGGATGAAGGCAGACATGGGGCCACTTTCTACAAGGCAACTCCCAGAATTCATTGCAAATGCAGAAACTGTTTCTGTGACCGGGGGAATACAGCGGTAACGCTGGCTGCAGATGAAGCTAAGCACGATATTCTTTTCCAGATATTGCTGCCTCTCAAACCCATTGTCAACTTTCTCACACCTCCATGTTTGAATCGCTCCAACCAATTATCTGTCCTGTTGTGGGACTGAAACAGCTCTTGCAAACATCCACACTATCTTCCTGTGTGACAGACACAGTTCACGACACCCTCTTCCTGGAACGTCATTCTGTACTATTCTGACCTGATTCTCTTCACTCCACCATTGGCTGTCATTCTTTCAGCTTCTGGACTGTACACCTGCCCTAAACGTCACCTGCCTCTGTGTAAATACCTGACTTCAACGGTGAGGTGGCAAATCTTGACCAATAATGATGTTGTGATGTGCTTTGGAAAGTTCTCTTGTCTCAAAAGGCGTTATATGAATGCAGGTTGGTGTTGTGAAGTCACCTCCCCATCGCCTTGATCTTCAGTCTGTGATTGTATCTCCCAGAGTGAGTCGACAGCCCCAACTCCAATACTGCAACAGGAAACACCTGCAACTTTCTCTCAGACAGAAACCAGCCCAGTCACAGCTAATCTATACACACGTCGAATACAATGTGGACGATCTCTCCCTGACCTTTCCAGGCTAGAGCTGTCACACCCACACCCACACCCACACCCACACGTGTAAAATCCAAATTCAAATGCCTGAACCCCCCTCCCAATATTATTCCCAAATTCTTCCCATAACCGAGTTTAAGTTACAAAATAAGCTCACCATCCCACACTTTCCCCAGCCCCCAGTCCCAAAGAAATCATGTCTCACAAACTTGATTGAGTTTTTTGAAGAAGTAACAAAGAGGATTGATGAGGGCAGAGCAGTAGATGTGATCTATACGGACTTCAGTAAGACATTCGACAAGGTTCCCCATGGGAGACTGATTAGCAAGGTTAGATCTCATGGAATACAGGGAGAACTAACCATTTGGATACAGAACTGGCTCAAAGATAGAAGACAGAGGGTGTTGGTGGAGGGTTGTTTTTCAGACTGGAGGCCTGTGACCAGTGGAGTGCCACAAGGATCGGTGCTGGGCCCTCTACCTTTTGTCATTTACATAAATGATTTGGATACGAGCATAAGAGGTACAGTTAGTAAGTTTGCAGATGACACCAAAATTGGAGATGTAGTGGACAGTGAAGAGGGTTACCTCAGAATACAACAGGATCTGGACCAGATGGGCCAATGGGCTGAGAAGTGGCAGATGGAGTTTAATTCAGATAAATGCATTTTGGAAAGCAAATCTTAGCAGGACTTATTCTCTTAATGGTAAGGTCCTAGGGAGTGTTGCTGAACAAAGAGACCTTGGAGTGCAGGTTCATAGCTCCTTGAAAGTGGAGTCGCAGGTAGATAGGATAGTGAAGAAGGTGTTTGGTATGCTTTCCTTTATTGGTCAGAGTATTGAGTACAGGAGTTGGGAGGTCATGTTGCGGCTGTACAGGACATTGGTCAGGCCACTGTTGGAATATTGTGTGCAATTCTGGTCTCCTTCCTATCGGAAAAATGTTGTGAAACCTGAAAGAGTTCAGAAAAAATTTACAAGGATGTTGCCAGGGTTGGAGGATCTGAGCTACAGGGAGAGGCTGAACAGACTGGGGCTGTTTTCCCTGGAGCGTCGGAGGCTGAGGGGTGACCTTATAGAGGTTTACAAAATTATGAGGGGCATGGATAGGATAAATAGACAAGGTCTTTTCCCTGGGGTGGGGGAGTCCAGAACTAGAGGGCAAAGGTTTAGGGTGAGAGGAGAAAGATATAAAAGAGACCCAAGGGGCAACGTTTTCACGCAGAGGGTGGTACGTGTATGGAAAGAGCTGCCAGAGGATGTGGTGGAGGCTGGTACAATTGCAACATTTAAGAGGCATCTGGATGGGTATATGAATAGGAAGGGTTTGGAGGGATATGGGCCGGGTGCTGGCAGGTTGGACTAGATTGGGTTGGGATATCTGGTCGGCATGGACGGGTTGGACCGAAGGGTCTGTTTCTGTGCTGTACATCGCTGTGACTCTTTGACCCTAATCCCACTGCCCCATTTACAGTCCCCATAGCCCTTACATCAATCCCAAACGAATCCCACTGCTGCCCACTTACTGTATTGCTCTGTTTTGGTTTGAACAACTTTATAAGTGATGCAGTTCAATCAGAATCATGAATGTTAATGATGAAGAAATCATACTACGAAGGCAAAGCTAGCCCTGGCATTTTGAGGACTATTCAAAGGTCAGATGGTAGAGCAGCTATGCCTCACATTTAAGATGTGAAACAGCAGCAGGAGTGAACCGTTGAGCCCCGCTGAGCCTGCCTTTCCATCTGGGACAATCTTTGGCTGATCTTCAGCTTGCACGACACTTTCCTGCTGGCTCTCTGTCTCCCTTGATTCCCTGAGAGACCAGAATGTCTGCCCTGACCAGCCTTAAATTCAATGATGGGAACTCCAAAATCATCTGGCAGATGCCGGAGATTCACAATCCTTGCAGCGAAGTGATGTCTCTTGTTTGTGCCCTAAATGATCAGCACTTTCCCTGAGACTGTAGCGCCTTGTTGTAGTTATCCTGGCTCAGGGAGAGGGGAGGAGGGGACTGCAAACTGTTACGACACGGGGTTAACCCTCCTCCTTAATTTAAAACCAGCAACACAGAAAAGATTTATCCCGTGCAGTAATCTGTAAACGTCGAGTGGCCAAGAACTTCTTCAAGTAAAAATTAACAACTTTATTTCTTAAAGTATAACAGAGAATAATTAACCAAGCACTATTTACAATCCCTATCTCGAACCTCTCTTTTAGCTTCCCCTCTATAATACTAGTCTGATAAAACTCCCAGGTAAGATTTACCAAACAGCACTTCTGATCTCAAACCCGGGCGGCTGTCGGTGTTTATCTTTGCATCTTCCTGTGTCTGCTTTTCCCCTTGTTAGGAATTTCTGTGTCACATGTTACTGATCGAAAGGGTACTTTGAAGAGAGATGTTTTCTCAAGCTGTCTGGTACATGTTAGGCTTGGCAGGTCTCCTCTCAACAGTTCAATTTACCCCCGGTCTTATACTGCAGAGCATCGGAATGTGTCATTGGCTTTTAAGATTGTCAATATACTTGATTCAATCTTGGTTGCAGTTTGTTATGTTTCGGGTATAATTTAAACTGATCAGCCAAATTCAAATTTGTTTTTGTCTCCAAGCAAGGAATTAATCGAGTTGTTTGACCCATTGTTACAGTGTTAGCTTTTTGAGAACGGTTGGTGCGGTGTCCAGTAGTTTTGCTGCTTTTAAATTTCTCAAAGCGACACCTACATCTTTATAACAATACAGCCTCAGTGTTGATCTTGTCAAATCGCTTCAGCATTTTACCCGTTTACACGGGTTGGCAGCTCATTCATCTAAACCCCAAGGAGCATTGACACCATTCATTCAGTCAGAGGGCAGCTGGCTCATCCCAACCACCCTCCCGACGAACATTCCTTGCATCATCTGCAGTGATTATAAACCCTCCTTAAAGCAGGAGATCATCACAGCACACAGTACTCCAGGTGTGGTCACATCACAGCACACAGTACTCCAGGTGTGGTCACATCACAGCACACAGTACTCCAGTTGTGGTCCCATCACAGCACACAGTACTCCAGGTGTGGTCACATCACAGCACACAGTACTCCAGGTGTGGTCACATCACAGCACACAGTACTCCAGGTGTGGTCACATCAGCACACAGTACTCCAGGTGTGGTCACATCACAGCACACAGTACTCCAGGTGTGGTCACATCACAGCACACAGTACTCCAGGTGTGGTCACATCAGTACACAGTACTCCAGGTGTGGTCACATCATAGCACACAGTCCTCCAGGTGTGGTCACATCAGCGCACAGTACTCCAGGTGTGGTCACATCAGCACACAGTACTCCAGGTGTGGTCACATCAGCACAACTCCAGGTGTGGTCACATCACAGCACACAGTACTCCAGGTGTGGTCACATCACAGCACACAGTACTCCAGGTGTGGTCACATCACAGCACACAGTACTCCAGGTGTGGTCACATCACAGCACACAGTACTCCAGGTGTGGTCACATCACAGCACACAGTGCTCCAGGTGTGGTCACATCACAGCACACAGTACTCCAGGTATGGTCACATCAGCACACAGTACTCCAGGTGTGGTCACATCACAGCACACAGTACTCCAGGTGTGGTCACATCACAGCACACAGTACTCCAGGTGTGGTCACATCACAGCACACAGTACTCCAGGTGTGGTCACATCAGTACACAGTACTCCAGGTGTGGTCACATCATAGCACACAGTCCTCCAGGTGTGGTCACATCAGCGCACAGTACTCCAGGTGTGGTCACATCAGCACACAGTACTCCAGGTGTGGTCACATCAGCACAACTCCAGGTGTGGTCACATCACAGCACACAGTACTCCAGGTGTGGTCACATCACAGCACACAGTACTCCAGGTGTGGTCACATCACAGCACACAGTACTCCAGGTGTGGTCACATCACAGCACACAGTACTCCAGGTGTGGTCACATCACAGCACACAGTGCTCCAGGTGTGGTCACATCACAGCACACAGTACTCCAGGTATGGTCACATCAGCACACAGTACTCCAGGTGTGGTCACATCACAGCACACAGTACTCCAGGTGTGGTCACATCACAGCACACAGTACTCCAGGTGTGGTCACATCAGTACACAGTACTCCAGGTGTGGTCACATCATAGCACACAGTACTCCAGGTGTGGTCACATCAGCGCACAGTACTCCAGGTGTGGTCACATCAGCACAGAGTACTCCAGGTGTGGTCACATCAGCACACAGTACTCCAGGTGTGGTCACATCACAGCACACAGGACTCCAGGTGTGGTCACATTACAGCACACAGTACTCCAGGAGTGGTCACATCACAGCACACAGTACTCCAGGTGTGGTCACATCACAGCACACAGTACTCCAGGTGTGGTCACATCACAGCACACAGTACTCCAGGTGTGGTCACATCACAGCACACAGTACTCCAGGTATGGTCACATCACAGCACAGAGTACTCCAGGTGTGGTCACATCACAGCACACAGTACTCCAGGTGTGGTCACATCACAGCACACAGTACTCCAGGAGTGGTCACATCAGCACACAGTACTCCAGGTGTGGTCACATCACAACACACAGGACTCCAGCTATGGTCACATCACAGAACACAGTACTCCAGGTATGGTCACATCACAGCACACAGTACTCCAGGTGTGGTCACATCACAGCACACAGTACTCCAGGTGTGGTCACATCACAGCACACAGTACTCCAGGTGTGGTCACATCACAGCACACAGTACTCCAGATGTGGTCACATCAGCACACATTACTCCATGTGTGGTCACATCACAGCACACAGTACTCCAGGTGTGGTCACATCACAGCACACAGTACTCCAGGTGTGGTCACATCACAGCACACAGTACTCCAGGTGTGGTCACATCACAGCACACAGGACTCCAGCTATGGTCACATCACAGAACACAGTACTCCAGGTGTGGTCACATCACAGCACAGAGTACTCCAGCTATGGTCACATCACAGCACACAGTACTCCAGGTGTGGTCACATCACAGCACACAGTACTCCAGGTGTGGTCACATCACTGCACATAGTACTCCAGGTGTGGTCACATCACAACACACAGTACTCCAGGTGTGGTCACATCACAGCACACAGTACTCCAGGTGTGGTCACATCACAGCACACAGTACTCCAGGAGTGGTCACATCAGCACACATTACTCCATGTGTGGTCACATCACAGCACACAGTACTCCAGGTGTGGTCACATCACAGCACACAGTACTCCAGGTGTGGTCACATCACAACACACAGTACTCCAGGTGTGGTCACATCACAGCACACAGTACACCAGGTGTGGTCACATCACAGCACACATTACTCCAGCTGTGGTCACATCACAGCACACAGTACTCCAGGTGTGGTCACATCACAGCACACAGTACTCCAGGAGTGGTCACATCACAGCACACAGTACTCCAGGTGTGGTCACATCACAGCACACATTACTCCAGATGTGGTCACATCACAGCACACAGTACTCCAGATGTGGTCACATCACAGCACACAGTACTCCAGGTGTGGTCACATCACAGCACACAGTACTCCAGGTATGGTCACATCGCAGCACACAGTACTCCAGATGTGGTCACATCACAGCACACAGTACTCCAGGTGTGGTCACATCAGCACACAGTACTCCAGGTGTGGTCACATCACAGCACACAGTACTCCAGATGTGGTCACATCACAGCACACAGTACTCCAGGTGTGATCTCATCACAGCACACAGTACTCCAGGTGTGGTCACATCAGCACACAGTACTCCAGGTGTGGTCACATCACAGCACACAGTACTCCAGGTGTGGTCACATCAGCACACAGTACTCCAGGTGTGGTCACATCACAGCACACAGTACTCCAGATGTGGTCACATCACAGCACACAGTACTCCAGGTGTGATCTCATCACAGCACACAGTACTCCAGGTATGGTCACATCAGCACACAGTACTCCAGGTGTGATCTCATCACAGCACACAGTACCCCAGGTGTGGTCACATAACAGCACACAGTACTCCAGGTGTGGTCACATCACAGCACACAGTACTCCAGGTGTGGTCACATCAGCACACAGTACTCCAGGTATGGTCACATGAGCACACAGTACTCCAGGTGTGGTCACATCACAGCACACAGTGCTCCAGGTGTTGTCACATCACAGCACACAGTACTCCAGGTATGGTCACATCACAGCACACAGTGCTCCAGGTGTTGTCACATCACAGCACACAGTACTCCAGGTGTGGTCACATCACAGCACACAGTGCTCCAGGTGTTGTCACATCACAGCACACAGTACTCCAGGTGTGGTCACATCACAGCACACAGTACTCCAGGTATGGTCACATCACCGCACACAGTACTCCAGGTGTGGTCACATCACAACACACAGTACTACAGGTGTGGTCACATCACAGCACACAGTACTCCAGGTATGGTCACATCACAGCACACAGTACTCCAGGTGTGGACACATCATAGCACACAGTACTCCAGGTGTGGTCACATCACAGCATACAGTACTCCAGGTGTGGTCACATCAGCACACAGTACTCCAGGTGTGGTCACATCACAACACACAGTACTCCAGGTGTGGTCACATCACAGCACACAGTACTCCAGGTGTGGTCACATCAGCACACAGTACTCCAGGTGTGGTCACATCACAACACACAGTACTACAGGCGTGGTCACATCACAGCACACAGTACTCCAGGTGTGGTCACATCAGCACACAGTACTCCAGGTGTGGTCATATCACAGCACACAGTACTCCAGGTGTGGTCACATCACAGCACACAGTACTCCAGGTGTGGTCACATCAACACACAGTACTCCAGGTGTGGTCACATCACAGCACACAGTACTCCAGGTGTGGTCACATCAGCACATAGTACTCCAGGTGTGGACACATCAGTACACAGTACTCCAGGTGTGGTCACATCAGTACACAGTACTCCAGGTGCGGTCACATCATCACACAGTACTCCAGGTATGGCCACATCAGCACACAGTACTCCTGGTATGGTCACATCACAGCACACAGGACTCCAGGTGTGGTCACATCACAGCACACAGTACTCCAGGTGTGTTCACATCAGCACACAGTACTCCAGGCGTGGTCACATCAGCACACAGTACTCCAGGTGTGGTCACATCACGGCACACAGTACTCCAGATGTGGTCACATCACAGCACACAGGACTCCAGGTGTGGTCACATCACAGCACACAGTACTCCAGGCGTGGTCACATCAGCACACAGTATCCAGGTGTGGTCACATCACAGCACACAGTACTCCAGATGTGGTCACATCACAGCACACAGGACTCCAGGTGTGGTCACATCACAGCACACAGTACTCCAGGTGTGTTCACATCAGCACACAGTACTCCAGGCGTGGTCACATCAGCACACAGTACTCCAGGTGTGGTCACATCACAGCACACAGTACTCCAGGTGTGGTCACATCACAGCACACAGTACTCCAGGTGTGGTCACATCACAGCACACAGTACTCCAGGTATGGTCACATCACAGCACACAGTACTCCAGGTGTGGTCACATCACAGCACACAGTACTCCAGGTGTGTTCACATCAGCACACAGTACTCCAGGTGTGGTCACATCACAGCACACAATACTCCAGGTGTGGTCACATCAGCACACAGTACTCCAGGTATGGTCACATCACAGCACACAGTACTCCAGGTGTGGTCACATCACAGCACACAGTACTCCAGGTGTGGTCACATCACAGCACACAGTACTCCAGGGGTGGTCACATCAGCACACAGTGCTCCAGGTATGGTCACATCATCACACAGTACTCCAGGTATGGTCATATCACAGCACACAGTACTCCAGGTGTGGTCACATCAGCACACAGTACTCCAGGTGTGGTCACATCACAGCACACAATACTCCAGGTGTGGTCATATCACAGCACACAGGACTCCAGGTGTGGTCACATCACAGCACACAGTACTCCAGGTGTGGTCACATCAGCACATAGTGCTCCAGGTGTGGTCACATCACAGCACACAATACTCCAGGTGTGGTCATATCACAGCACACAGTACTCCAGGTGTGGTCACATCAGTACACAGTACTCCAGGTGTGGTCACATCAGTACACAGTACTCCAGGTGTGGTCACATCAGCACACAGTACTCCAGGTGTGGTCACATCAGCACACAATACTCCAGGTGTGGTCATATCACAGCACACTGTACTCCAGGTATGGTCACATCACAGCACACAGGACTCCAGGAGTGGTCACATCACAGCACACAGTACTCCAGGTGTGGTCACATCACAGCACACTGTACTCCAGGTATGGTCACATCACAGCACACAGTACTCCAGGCGTGGTCACATAAGCACACAGTACTCCAGGTGTGGTCACATCACAGCACACAGTACTCCAGGTGTGGTCACATCACAGCACACAGTACTCCAGGTGTGGTCACATCACAGCACACAGTACTCCACGTGTGGTCACATCACAGCACACAGTACTCCAGGTGTGGTCACATCACAGCACACAGTACTCCAGGTGTGGTCACATCACAGCACACAGGACTCCAGGTATGGTCACATCACAGCACACAGTACTCCAGGTGTGGTCACATCACAGCACACAGTACTCCAGGTATGGTCACATCACAGCACACAGTACTCCAGGTATGGTCACATCACAGCACACAGTACTCCAGGTGTGGTCACATCACAGCACACAGTACTCCAGGTATGGTCACATCACAGCACACAGTACTCCAGGTGTGGTCACATCACAGCACACAGGACTCCAGGTATGGTCACATCACAGCACACAGTACTCCAGGTGTGGTCACATCACAGCACACAGTACTCCAGGTGTGGTCACATCACAGCACACAGTAATCCAGGTATGGTCACATCACAGCACACAGTACTCCAGGTGTGGTCACATCACAGCACACAGTACTCCAGGTGTGGTCACATCACAGCACACAGTACTCCAGGTGTGGTCACATCACAGCACACAGTACTCCAGGTGTGGTCACATCACAGCACACAGTACTCCAGGTATGGTCACATCATCACACAGTACTCCAGGTGTGGTCATATCATAGCACACAGTACTCCAGGTGTGGTCACATCAGCACACAGTACTCCAGGTGTGGTCACATCACAGCACACAGTACTCCAGGTGTGGTCACATCAGCACACAGTACTCCAGGTGTGGTCAAATCACAGCACACAGTACTCCAGGTGTGGTCACATCAGCACACAGTACTCCAGGTATGGTCACATCATCACACAGTACTCCAGGTGTGGTCATATCATAGCACACAGTACTCCAGGTGTGGTCACATTAGCACACAGTACTCCAGGTGTGGTCACATCACAGCACACAGTACTCCAGGTGTGGTCACATCAGCACACAGTACTCCAGGTGTGGTCAAATCACAGCACACCGTACTCCAGGTGTGGTCACATCACAGCACACAGTACTCCAGGTGTGGTCACATCACAGCACACAGTACTCCAGGTGTGGTCAAATCACAGCACACAGTACTCCAGGTGTGGTCACATCAGCACACAGTACTCCAGGTATGGTCACATCATCACACAGTACTCCAGGTGTGGTCACATCACAGCACACAGTACTCCAGGTATGGTCACATCATCACACAGTACTCCAGGTATGGTCACATCACAGCACACAGTACTCCAGGTGTGGTCACATCATCACACAGTACTCCAGGTGTGGTCACATCAGCACACAATACTCCAGGTGTGGTCACATCACAGCACACAATGCTCCAGATGTGGTCACATCACAGCACACAGGACTCCAGATGTGGTCACATCACAGCACACAGGACTCCAGGTGTGGTCACATCACAGCACACAGTACTCCAGGTGTGTTCACATCAGCACACAGTACTCCAGGCGTGGTCACATCAGCACACAGTACTCCAGGTGTGGTCACATCACAGCACACAGTACTCCAGGTGTGGTCACATCACAGCACACAGTACTCCAGGTATGGTCACATCATCACACAGTACTCCAGGTATGGTCACATCACAGCACACAGTACTCCAGGTATGGTCACATCACAGCACACAGTACTCCAGGTGTGGTCACATCAGCACACAGTACTCCAGGTGTGGTCACATCACAGCACACAGTACTCCAGGTATGGTCACATCACAGCACACAGTACTCCAGGTGTGGTCACATCACAGCACACAGTACACCAGGTGTGGTCACATCACAGCACACAGTACTCCAGGTGTGGTCACATTACAGCACACAGTACTCCAGGTATGGTCACATCACAGCACACAGTACTCCAGGTGTGGTCACATCACAGCACACAGTACTCCAGGTGTGGTCACATCACAGCACACAGTACTCCAGGTATGGTCACATCACAGCACACAGTACTCCAGGTGTGGTCACATCAGCAAAGTGTACTCCAGGTGTGGTCACATCAGTACACAGTACTCCAGGTGTGGTCACATCACAGCACACAGTACTCCAGGTGTGGTCACATCACAGCACACAGTACTCCAGGTATGGTCACATTAGCACACAGTACTCCAGGTGTGGTCACATCAGCACACAGTACTCCAGGTGTGGTCACATCAGTACACAGTACTCCAGGTGTGGTCACATCACAGCACACAGTACTCCAGGTGTGGTCACATCAGCACACAGTACTCCAGGTGTGGTCACATTACAGCACACAGTACTCCAGGTGTGATCTCATCACAGCACACAGTACACCAGGTGTGGTCACATCAGCACACAGTACTCCAGGTGTGGTCACATCACAGCACACAGTACTCCAGGTATGGTCACATCACAGCACACAGTACTCCAGGTGTGGTCACATCACAGCACACAATACTCCAGGTATGGTCACATCAGCACACAGTACTCCAGGTGTGGTCACATCAGCACACAGTACTCCAGGTGTGGTCACATTAGCAAAGTGTACTCCAGGTGTGGTCACATCAGTACACAGTACTCCAGGTGTGGTCACATCACAGCACACAGTACTCCATTTATGGTCACATCACAGCACAGAGTACTCCAGGTGTGGTCACATCACAGCACACAGTACTCCAGGTGTGGTCACATCACAGCACACAGTACTCCAGGTGTGGTCACATCAGCACACAGTACTCCAGGTATGGTCACATCACAGCACACAGTACTCCAGGTGTGGTCACATTACAGCACACAGTACTCCAGGTGTGATCACATCACAGCACACAGTACTCCAGGAGTGGTCACATCAGCACACAGTACTCCAGGTGTGGTCACATCACAGCACACAGTACTCCAGGTATGGTCACATCACAGCACACAGTACTCCAGGTGTGGTCACATCACAGCACACAGTACACCAGGTGTGGTCACATCAGCACACAGTACTCCAGGTGTGGTCACATCACAGCACACAGTACTCCAGGTGTGGTCACATCACAGCACACAGTACACCAGGTATGGTCACATCACAGCACACAGTACTCCAGGTGTGATCTCATCACAGCACACAGTACTCCAGGTGTGGTCACATCACAGCACACAGTATTCCAGGTGTGGTCACATCAGCACACAGTACTCCAGGTATGGTCACATCACAGCACACAGTACTCCAGGTGTGATCTCATCACAGCACACAGTACTCCAGGTGTGGTCACATCACAGCACACAGTACTCCAGGTGTGGTCACATCACAGCACACAGTACTCCAGGTGTGGTCACACCAGCACACAGTACTCCAGGTATGGTCACATCACAGCACACAGTACTCCAGGTGTGGTCACACCAGCACACAGTACTCCAGGTATGGTCACATCACAGCACACAGTACTCCAGGTGTGGTCACACCAGCACACAGTACTCCAGGTGTGGTCACATCAGCACACAGTACTCCAGGTGTGGTCACACCAGCACACAGTACTCCAGGTATGGTCACATCACAGCACACAGTACTCCAGGTGTGATCTCATCACAGCACACAGTACTCCAGGTGTGGTCACATCACAGCACACAGTATTCCAGGTGTGGTCACATCAGCACACAGTACTCCAGGTGTGATCTCATCACAGCACACAGTACTCCAGGTGTGGTCACATCACAGC
Organism: Chiloscyllium plagiosum; assembly: GCF_037043375.1. Taxonomy (NCBI): domain Eukaryota; kingdom Metazoa; phylum Chordata; class Chondrichthyes; order Orectolobiformes; family Hemiscylliidae; genus Chiloscyllium; species Chiloscyllium plagiosum. The sequence continues at coordinate 162,606,000 of NW_028270140.1, read as the reverse complement.
ACACAGTATTCCAGGTGTGGTCACATCAGCACACAGTACTCCAGGTGTGATCACATCACAGCACACAGTACTCCAGGTATGGTCACATCACAGCACACAGTACTCCAGGTGTGATCTCATCACAGCACACAGTACTCCAGGTGTGGTCACATCACAGCACACAGTATTCCAGGTGTGGTCACATCAGCACACAGTACTCCAGGTGTGATCACATCACAGCACACAGTACTCCAGGTGTGGTCACATCACAGCACACAGTATTCCAGGTGTGGTCACATCAGCACACAGTACTCCAGGTGTGGTCACATCAGCACACAGTACTCCAGGTATGGTCACACCAGCACACAGTACTCCAGGTATGGTCACATCACAGCACACAGTACTCCAGGTGTGATCTCATCACAGCACACAGTACTCCAGGTATGGTCACATCACAGCACACAGTACTCCAGGTGTGGTCACACCAGCACACAGTACTCCAGGTGTGATCACATCACAGCACACAGTACTCCAGGTGTGGTCACGTCAGCACACAGTACTCCAGGTGTGGTCACATCAGCACACAGTACTCCAGGTGTGGTCACATCACAGCACACAGTACTCCAGGTATGGTCACATCACAGCACACAGTACTCCAGGTGTGGTCACATCAGCACACAGTACTCCAGGTATGGTCACATCAGCACACAGTACTCCAGGAGTGGTCACATCACAGCACACAGTACTCCAGGTATGGTCACATCAGCACACAGTATTCCAGGTGTGGTCACATCAGCACACAGTACTCCAGGAGTGGTCACATCACAGCACACAGTACTCCAGGTATGGTCACATCACAGCACACAGTACTCCAGGTGTGGTCACATCAGCACACAGTACTCCAGGTATGGTCACGTCAGCACACAGTACTCCAGGTGTGGTCACATCAACACACAGTACTCCAGGTGTGATCACATCACAGCACACAGTACTCCAGGTGTGGTCACGTCAGCACACAGTACTCCAGGTGTGGTCACATCAGCAAACAGTACTCCAGGTGTGGTCACATCACAGCACACAGTACTCCAGGTGTGGTCACATCACAGCACACAGTACTCCAGGTGTGGTCACATCACAGTACACAGTACTCCAGGACTGGTCACATCACAGCACACAGTACTCCAGGTGTGGTCACATCAGCACACAGTACTCCAGGTGTGGTCACATCACAGAACATAGTACTCCAGGTGTGGTCACATCACAGCACACAGTACTCCAGGTGTGGTCACATCACAGCACACAGTACTCCAGGTGTGGTCACATCACAGCACACAGTGCTCCAGATGTGGTCACATCACTGCACACAGTACTCCAGATGTGGTCACATCACAGCACACAGTACTCCAGGTGTCGTCACATCAGCAAACAGTACTCCAGGTGTGGTCACATCAGCAAACAGTACTCCAGGTGTGGTCACATCACAGCACACAGTACTCCAGGTGTGGTCACATCAGCAAACAGTACTCCAGGTGTGGTCACATCATCAAACAGTACTCCAGGTGTGGTCACATCACAGCGCACAGTACTCCAGGTGTGGTCACATCACAGCACACAGTACTCCAGGTGTGGTCACATCACAGCACACAGTACTCCAGGTGTGGTCACATCACAGTGCACAGTACTCCAGGTGTGGTCACATCAGCACACAGTACTCCAGGTGTGGTCACATCACAGAACATAGTACTCCAGGTGTGGTCACATCACAGCACACAGTGCTCCAGATGTGGTCACATCACAGCACACAGTACTCCAGGTGTGGTCACATCACAGCACACAGTGCTCCAGATGTGGTCACATCACAGCACACAGTACTCCAGGTGTGGTCACATCACAGCACACAGTACTCCAGGTGTGGTCACATCAGCACACATTACTCCAGGTGTGGTCACATCACAGCACACAGTTCTCCAGGTGTGGTCACATCACAGCACACAGTACTCCAGGTGTGGTCACATCACAGCACACAGTGCTCCAGATGTGGTCACATCACAGCACACAGTACTCCAGATGTGGTCACATCACAGCACACAGTACTCCAGGTGTGGTCACATCACAGCACACAGTACTCCAGGTGTGGTCACATCAGCACACATTACTCCAGGTGTGGTCACATCACAGCACACAGTCCTCCAGGTGTGGTCACATCACAGCACACAGTTCTCCAGGTGTGGTCACATCACAGCACACAGTACTCCAGGTGTGGTCACATCACAGCACACAGTGCTCCAGATGTGGTCACATCACAGCACACAGTACTCCAGGTGTGGTCACATCACAGCACACAGTGCTCCAGATGTGGTCACATCACAGCACACAGTACTCCAGGTGTGGTCACATCACAGCACACAGTACTCCAGGTGTGGTCACATCAGCACACATTACTCCAGGTGTGGTCACATCACAGCACACAGTTCTCCAGGTGTGGTCACATCACAGCACACAGTACTCCAGGTGTGGTCACATCACAGCACACAGTGCTCCAGATGTGGTCACATCACAGCACACAGTACTCCAGATGTGGTCACATCACAGCACACAGTACTCCAGGTGTGGTCACATCACAGCACACAGTACTCCAGGTGTGGTCACATCAGCACACATTACTCCAGGTGTGGTCACATCACAGCACACAGTCCTCCAGGTGTGGTCACATCACAGCACACAGTTCTCCAGGTGTGGTCACATCACAGCACACAGTACTCCAGGTGTGGTCACATCACAGTGCACAGTACTCCAGGTGTGGTCACATCAGCACACAGTACTCCAGGTGTGGTCACATCACAGAACATAGTACTCCAGGTGTGGTCACATCACAGCACACAGTGCTCCAGATGTGGTCACATCACAGCACACAGTACTCCAGGTGTGGTCACATCACAGCACACAGTACTCCAGGTGTGGTCACATCACAGCACACAGTCCTCCAGGTGTGGTCACATCACAGCACACAGTACTCCAGGTGTGGTCACATCACAGCACACAGTACTCCAGGTGTGGTCACATCACAGCACACAGTACTCCAGGTATGGTCACATCACAGCACACAGTACTCCAGGTGTGGTCACATCACAGCACACAGTACTCCAGGTATGGTCACATCACAGCACACAGTACTCCAGGTATGGTCACATCATCGCACAGTACTCCAGGTATGGTTACATCACAGCACACAGTACTCCAGGTGTGGTCACATCACAGCACACAGTACTCCAGGTATGGTCACATCACAGCACACAGTACTCCAGGTATGGTCACATCATCGCACAGTACTCCAGGTATAGTTACATCACAGCACACAGTACTCCAGGTGTGCGCACATCAGCACACAGTACTCCAGTTGTGGTCACATCACAGCACACAGTACTCCAGGTGTGGTCACATCACAGCAAACAGTACTCCAGGTGTGGTCACATCGCGGCACACAGTACACCAGGTGTGGTCACATCACAGCACACAGTACTCCAGGTGTGGTCACATCACAGCACACAGTACTCCAGGTGTGGTCACATCACAGCACACAGTACACCAGGTGTGGTCACATCACAGCACACAGTACTCCAGGTGTGGTCACATCACAGCACACAGTACTCCAGGTGTGGTCACATCACAGCACACAGTACTCCAGGTATGGTCACATCATCGCACAGTACTCCAGGTATGGTTACATCACATCACAGTACTCCAGGTGTGCGCACATCAGCATACAGTACTCCAGTTGTGGTCACATCACAGCACACAGTACTCCAGGTATGGTCACATCACAGTACTCCAGGTGTGCGCACATCAGCATACAGTACTCCAGTTGTGGTCACATCACAGCACACAGTACTCCAGGTGTGGTCACATCACAGCACACAGTACTCCAGATGTGGTCACATCAGCACACAGTACTCCAGGTGTGGTCACATCACAGCACACATTACTCCAGGTGTGGTCACATCACAGCACACAGTACTCCAGGTGTGGTCACATCACAGCACACAGTACTCCAGGTGTGGTCACATCACAGCACACAGTACTCCAGGTATGGTCACATCACAGCACACAGTACTCCAGGTGTGGTCACATCACAGCAAACAGTACTCCAGGTGTGGTCACATCGCGGCACACAGGACTCCAGGTGTGGTCACATCACAGCACACAGTACTCCAGGTGTGGTCACATCACTGCACACAGTGCTCCAGGTGTGGTCACATCACAGCACACAGTACACCAGGTGTGGTCACATCACAGCACACAGTACTCCAGGTGTGGTCACATCACAGCACACAGTACTCCAGGTGTGGTCACATCACAGCACACAGTACTCCAGGTATGGTCACATCATCGCACAGTACTCCAGGTATGGTTACATCACAGCACACAGTACTCCAGGTATGGTCACATCATCGCACAGTACTCCAGGTATGGTTACATCACATCACAGTACTCCAGGTGTGCGCACATCAGCATACAGTACTCCAGTTGTGGTCACATCACAGCACACAGTACTCCAGGTATGGTCACATCACAGTACTCCAGGTGTGCGCACATCAGCATACAGTACTCCAGGTGTGGTCACATCACAGCACACATTACTCCAGGTATGGTCACATCACAGCACACAGTACTCCAGGTGTGGTCACATCACAGCACACAGTACTCCAGGTATGGTCACATCACAGCACACAGTACTCCAGATGTGGTCACATCACAGCACACAGTACTCCAGGTATGGTCACATCACAGCACACAGTACTCCAGATGTGGTCACATCAGCACACAGTACTCCAGGTGTGGTCACATCACAGCACACATTACTCCAGGTATGGTCACATCACAGCACACAGTACTCCAGGTGTGGTCACATCACAGCACACAGTACTCCAGATGTGGTCACATCACAGCACACAGTACTCCAGGTATGGTCACATCACAGCACACAGTACTCCAGGTGTGGTCACATCACAGCACACAGTACTCCAGGTGTGGTCACATCACAACACACAGTACTCCAGGTGTGGTCACATCACAGCACACAGTACTCCCGGTGTGGTCACATCACAGCACACAGTACTCCAGGTGTGGTCACATCACAGCACACAGTACTCCAGGTATGGTCACATCAACACACAGTACTCCAGGTGTGGTCACATCACAGCACACAGTACTCCAGGTGTGGTCACATCAACACACAGTACTCCAGGTGTGGTCACATCACAGCACACAGTACTCCAGGTGTGGTCACATCACAGCCCAGATTACTCTAGGTATGCTCACATCACAGCATACAGTACTCCAGGTGTGCACACATCAGCACACAGTACTCCAGGTATGGTCACATCATCACACAGTACTCCAGGTGTGGTCACATCACAGCACACAGTACTCCAGGTGTGGTCACATCACAGCACACAGTACTCCCGGTGTGGTCACATCAGCACACAGTACTCCAGGTGTGGTCACATCACAGCACACAGTACTCCAGGTATGGTCACATCAGCAAACAGTACTCCAGGTGTGGTCACATCATCACACAGTACTCCAGGTATGGTCACATCACAGCACACAGTACTCCAGGTATGGTCACATCAGCACACAGTACTCCAGGTGTGGTCACATCACAGCACACAGTACTCCAGGTATGGTCACATCACAGCACACAGTACTCCAGATGTGGTCACATCAGCACACAGTACTCCAGGTATGGTCACATCACAGCACACAGTACTCCAGGTATGGTCACATCAGCACTCAGTACTCCAGGTGTGGTCACATCATCACACAGTACTCCAGGTATGGTCACATCACAGCACACAGTACTCCAGGTATGGTCACATCAGCACACAGTACTCCAGGTGTGGTCACATCACAGCACACAGTACTCCAGGTATGGTCACAATACAGCACACAGTACTCCAGATGTGGTCACATCAGCACACAGTACTCCAGGTGTGGTCACATCACAGCACACATTACTCCAGGTATGGTCACATCACAGCACACAGTACTCCAGGTGTGGTCACATCACAGCACACAGTACTCCAGGTGTGGTCACATTACAGCACACAGTACTCCAGATGTGGTCACATCAGCACACAGTACTCCAGATGTGGTCACATCACAGCACACAGTACTCCAGGTATGGTCACATCACAGCACACAGTACTCCAGGTGTGGTCACATCACAGCACACAGTACTCCAGGTGTGGTCACATCACAGCACACAGTACTCCAGGTGTGGTCACATCACAACACACAGTACTCCAGGTATGGTCACATCAGCACACAGTACTCCAGGTGTGGTCACATCATCACACAGTACTCCAGGTATGGTCACATCACAGCACACAGTACTCCAGGTGTGGTCACATCACAACACACAGTACTCCAGGTGTGGTCACATCACAGCACACAGTACTCCAGGTGTGGTCACATCACAGCACACAGTACTCCAGATGTGGTCACATCACAGCACACAGTACTCCAGGTGTGGTCACATCACAGCACACAGTACTCCAGGTATGGTCACATCAACACACAGTACTCCAGGTGTGGTCACATCACAACACACAGTACTCCAGGTGTGGTCACATCACAGCACACAGTACTCCAGGTGTGGTCACATCACAGCACACAGTACTCCAGATGTGGTCACATCACAGCACACAGTACTCCAGGTGTGGTCACATCACAGCACACAGTACTCCAGGTATGGTCACATCAACACACAGTACTCCAGGTGTGGTCACATCACAGCACACAGTACTCCAGGTGTGGTCACATCACAGCACACAGTACTCCAGGTGTGGTCACATCACAGCACACAGTACTCCAGGTGTGGTCACATCACAACACACAGTACTCCAGGTATGGTCACATCAGCACTCAGTACTCCAGGTGTGGTCACATCATCACACAGTACTCCAGGTATGGTCACATCACAGCACACAGTACTCCAGGTATGGTCACATCAGCACACAGTACTCCAGGTGTGGTCACATCACAGCACACATTACTCCAGGTGTGGTCACATCACAGCACACAGTACTCCCGGTGTGGTCACATCACAGCACACAGTACTCCAGGTGTGGTCACATCACAGCACACAGTACTCCAGGTATGGTCACATCAACACACAGTACTCCAGGTGTGGTCACATCAACACACAGTACTCCAGGTGTGGTCACATCACAGCACACAGTACTCCAGGTATGGTCACATCAGCACACAGTACTCCAGGTGTGGTCACATCAGCACACAGTACTCCAGGTGTGGTCACATCAACACACAGTACTCCAGGTGTGGTCACATCACAGCACACAGTACTCCAGGTGTGGTCACATCAACACACAGTACTCCAGGTGTGGTCACATCACAGCACACAGTACTCCAGGTGTGGTCACATCAGAACACAGTACTCCAGGTGTGGTCACATCAACACACAGTACTCCAGGTGTGGTCACATCACAGCACACAGTACTCCAGGTGTGGTCACATCAGCACACAGTACTCCAGGTGTGGTCACATCAACACACAGTACTCCAGGTATGGTCACATCACAGCCCAGATTACTCTAGGTATGCTCACATCACAGCATACAGTACTCCAGGTATGGTCACATCAGCACACAGTACTCCAGGTGTGGTCACATCACAGCACACAGTACTCCAGGTATGGTCACATCATCACACAGTACTCCAGGTGTGGTCACATCACAGCACACAGTACTCCAGGTGTGGTCACATCAGCACACAGTACTCCAGGTGTGGTCACATCACAGCACACAGTACTCCCGGTGTGGTCACATCAGCACTCAGTACTCCAGGTGTGGTCACATCACAGCACACAGTACTCCAGGTGTGGTCACATGACACCACACAGTACTCCAGGTGTGGTCACATCACAGCACACAGTACTCCAGGTGTGGTCACATCACAGCACACAGTACTCCAGGAGTGGTCACATCACAGCACACAGTACTCCAGGTGTGGTCACATCACAGCACACAGTACTCCAGGAGTGGTCACATCACAGCACACAGTACTCCAGGTGTGGTCACATCACAGCACACAGTACTCCAGGTATGGTCACATCAGCAAACAGTACTCCAGGTATGGTCACATCATCACACAGTACTCCAGGTATGGTCACATCAGCAAACAGTACTCCAGGTATGGTCACATCATCACACAGTACTCCAGGTATGGTCACATCACAGCACACAGTACTCCAGGTGTGCACACATCAGCACACAGTACTCCAGGTGTGGTCACATCACAGTACACAGTACTCCAGGTGTGGTCACATCAGCACACAGTACTCCAGGGGTGGTCACATCACAGCACACAGTACTCCAGGTGTGGTCACATCACAGCACACAGTACTCCCGGTGTGGTCACATCAGCACACAGTACTCCAGGTGTGGTCACATCACAGAACATAGTACTCCAGGTGTGGTCACATCACAGCACACAGTACTCCAGGTATGGTCACATCAGCAAACAGTACTCCAGGTATGGTCACATCAATACACAGTACTCCAGGTGTGGTCACATCACAGCACACAGTACTCCCGGTGTGGTCACATCAGCACACAGTACTCCAGGTGTGGTCACATCACAGCACACAGTACTCCAGGTATGGTCACATCATCACACAGTACTCCAGGTGTGGTCACATCACAGCACACAGTACTCCCGGTGTGGTCACATAACAGCACACAGTACTCCAGGTGTGGTCACATCACAGCACACAGTACTCCAGGTGTGGTCACATCAGCACACAATACTCCAGGTATGGTCACATCATCACACAGTACTCCAGGTGTGGTCACATCACAGCACTCGGTACTCCAGGTCTGGTCACATCACAGCACACAGTACTCCAGGTGTGGTCACATCACAGCACACAGTACTCCAGGTCTGGTCACATCACAGCACACAGTACTCCAGGTATGGTCACATCACAGCACACAGTACTCCAGGTGTGGTCACATCACAGCACACAGTACTCCAGGTGTGGTCACATCACATCACACAGTACTCCAGGTGAGGTCACATCACAGCACACAGTACTCCAGGTGTGGTCACATCACAGCACACAGTACTCCAGGTGTGGTCACATCAGAGCACACAGTACTCCAGGTGTGGTCACATCACAGCACACAGTACTCCAGGACTGGTCACATCACAGCACACAGTACTCCAGGTATGGTCACATCACAGCACACAGTACTCCAGGTGTGGTCACATCACAGCACACAGTACTCCAGGTGTGGTCACATCGGCACACAGTACTCCAGGTGTGGTCACATCACAGCACACCGTACTCCAGGTGTGGTCACATCACAGCACACAGTACTCCAGGTGTGGTCACATCACAGCACACCGTACTCCAGGTGTGGTCACATCACAGCACACAGTACTCCAGGTGTGGTCACATCACAGCACACAGTACTCCAGGTGTGGTCACATCACAGCACACAGTACTCCAGGTGTGGTCACATCACAGCACACCGTACTCCAGGTGTGGTCACATTACAGCACACAGTACTCCAGGTGTGGTCACATCACAGCACACAGTACTCCAGGTGTGGTCACATCACAGCACACAGTACTCCAGGTGTGGTCACATCACAGCACACAGTACTCCAGGTGTGGTCACATCACAGCGCAGAGTACTCCAGGTATGGTCACATCACAGCACACAGTTCTCCAGGTGTGGTCACATCACAGCACACAGTACTCCAGGTGTGGTCACATCACAGCACACAGTACTCCAGGTGTGGTCACATCACAGCACACAGTATTCCAGGTGTGGTCACATCACAGCACACAGTACTCCAGGTGTGGTCACATCACAGCGCAGAGTACTCCAGGTATGGTCACATCACAGCACACAGTACTCCAGGTGTGGTCACATCACAGCACACAGTACTCCAGGTGTGGTCACATCACAGCACACAGTACTCCAGGTGTGGTCACATCACAGCACACAGTACTCCAGGTGTGGTCACATCACAGCACACAGTACTCCAGGCGTGGTCACATCACTGCACATAGTACTCCAGGTGTGGTCACATCACAGCACACAGTACTCCAGGTGTGGTCACATCACTGCACACAGTACTCCAGGTGTGGTCACATCACAACACACAGTACTCCAAGTGTGGTCACATGACACCACACAGTACTCCAGATGTGGTCACATCACTGCACACAGTACTCCAAGTGTGGTCACATGACACCACACAGTACTCCAGATGTGGTCACATCACTGCACATAGTACTCCAGGTGTGGTCACATCACAGCACACAGTGCTCCAGATGTGGTCACATCACAGCACACAGTACTCCAGGTGTGGTCACATCACAGCACACAGTACTCCAGGTGTGGTCACATTACAGCACACAGTACTCCAGGAGTGGTCACATCACTGCACACAGTACTCCAGGTGTGGTCACATCACTGCACACAGTACTCCAGGTATGGTCACATCACAGCACACAGTACTCCAGGAGTGGTCACATCACTGCACACAGTACTCCAGGTGTGGTCACATCACTGCACACAGTACTCCAGGTATGGTCACATCACAGCACACAGTACTCCAGGTGTGGTCACATCACAACACACAGTACACCAGGTGTGGTCACATGACACCACACAGTACTCCAGATGTGGTCACATCACTGCACATAGTACTCCAGGTGTGGTCACATCACAGCACACAGTACTCCAGGTGTGGTCACATCACTGCACACAGTACTCCAGGTATGGTCACATGACACCACACAGTACTCCAGGTGTGGTCACATCACAGCACACAGTACTCCAGGTGTGGTCACATCACAGCACACAGTACTCCAGGTGTGGTCACATCACAGCACACAGTACTCCAAGTGTGGTCACATGACACCACACAGTACTCCAGATGTGGTCACATCACAGCACACAGTACTCCAGGTGTGGTCACATCACAGCACACAGTACTCCAGGTGTGGTCACATGACACCACACAGTACTCCAGGTGTGGTCACATCACAACACACAGTACTCCAGGTGTGGTCACATCACAACACACAGTGCTCCAGATGTGGTCACATCACAGCACACAGTACTCCAGGTGTGGTCACATTACAGCACACAGTACTCCAGGAGTGGTCACATCACTGCACACAGCACTCCAGGTGTGGTCACATCACTGCACACAGTACTCCAGGTGTGGTCACATGACACCACACAGTACTCCAGGAGTGGTCACATCACAACACACAGTACTCCAGGTGTGGTCACATCACAGCACACAGTGCTCCAGATGTGGTCACATCACAGCACACAGTACTCCAGGTGTGGTCACATTACAGCACACAGTACTCCAGGAGTGGTCACATCACTGCACACAGTACTCCAGGTATGGTCACATGACACCACACAGTACTCCAGGTGTGGTCACATGACACCACACAGTACTCCAGGTGTGGTCACATCACAGCACACAGTACTCCAGGTGTGGTCACATTACAGCACACAGTACTCCAGGAGTGGTCACATCACTGCACACAGTACTCCAGGTATGGTCACATGACACCACACAGTACTCCAGGTGTGGTCACATGACACCACACAGTACTCCAGGTGTGGTCACATCACAGCACACAGTACTCCAGGTGTGGTCACATCACAGCACACAATACTCCAGGTGTGGTCACATGACACCACACAGTACTCCAGGTGTGGTCACATCACAGCACACAGTACTCCAGGTGTGGTCACATGACAGCACACAGTACTCCAGGAGTGGTCACATCACTGCACACAGTATTCCAGGTATGGTCACATGACACCACACAGTACTCCAGGTGTGGTCACATGACACCACACAGTACTCCAGGTGTGGTCACATCACAGCACACAGTACTCCAGGTGTGGTCACATCACAGCACACAATACTCCAGGTGTGGTCACATGACACCACACAGTACTCCAGGTGTGGTCACATCACAGCACACAGTACTCCAGGTGTGGTCACATGACACCACACAGTACTCCAGATGTGGTCACATCACAGCACACAGTACTCCAGGTGTGGTCACATCACAGCACACAGTACTCCAGGTATGGTCACATGACGCCACACAGTACTCCAGGTGTGGTCACATCACAGCACACAGTACTCCAGATGTGGTCACATCACAGCACACAGTACTCCAGATGTGGTCACATCACAGCACACAGTACTCCAGGTGTGGTCACATCACAGCACACAGTACTCCAGGTGTGGTCACATGACACCACACAGTACTCCAGGTGTGGTCACATCACAGCACACAGTACTCCAGGTGTGGTCACATCACAGCACACAGTACTCCAGGTGTGGTCACATCACAGCACACAGTACTCCAGGTGTGGTCACATGACACCACACAGTACTCCAGGTGTGGTCACATCACAGCACACAGTACTCCAGGTGTGGTCACATGACACCACACAGTACTCCAGGTGTGGTCACATCACAGCACACAGTACTCCAGGTGTGGTCACATCACAGCACACAGTACTCCAGGTGTGGTCACATCAGCACACAGTACTCCAGGTGTGGTCACATCACAGCACACAGTACTCCAGGTGTGGTCACATCAGCACACAGTACTCCAGGTATGGTCACATCACAGCACACAGTACTCCAGGTGTGGTCACATCACAGCACACAGTACTCCAGGTGTGGTCACATCACAGCACACAGTGCTCCAGGTGTGGTCACATCAGCACACAGTACTCCAGGTGTGGTCACATCACAGCACACAGTGCTCCAGGTGTGGTCACATGACACCACACAGTACTCCAGATGTGGTCACATCACAGCACACAGTACTCCAGGTGTGGTCACATGACACCACACAGTACTCCAGGTGTGGTCACATCACAACACACATTACTCCAGATGTGGTCACATCACAGGACACAGTACTCCAGGTGTGGTCACATCACAGCACACAGTACTCCAGGTGTGGTCACATCAGCACACAGTACTCCAGGTGTGGTCACATCACAGCACACAGTACTCCAGGTGTGGTCACATCAGCACACAGTACTCCAGGTGTGGTCACATCACAGCACACAGTACTCCAGGTGTGGTCACATCAGCACACAGTACTCCAGGTGTGGTCACATCACAGCACTCGGTACTCCAGGTGTGCACACATCAGCACACAGTACTCCAGGTGTGGTCACATCACAGCACTCGGTACTCCAGGTGTGCACACATCAGCACACAGTACTCCAGGTGTGGTCACATCAGCACACAGTACTCCAGGTGTGGTCACATCACAGCACACAGTACTCCAGGTGTGGTCACATCACAACACACATTACTCCAGATGTGGTCACATCACAGCACACAGTACTCCAGGTGTGGTCACATCACAGCACACAGTACTCCAGGTGTGATCACATCACAGCACACAGTACTCCAGGTGTGCACACATCAGCACACAGTACTCCAGGTGTGGTCACATCACAGCACACAGTACTCCAGGTGTGGTCACATCACAGCACACAGTACTCCAGGTGTGGTCACATCACTGCACACAGTACTCCAGGTGTGGTCACATCACAGCACACAGTACTCCAGGTGTGGTCACATCACAGCACACAGTACTCCAGGTGTGGTCACATCACAGCACACAGTACTCCAGGTGTGCACACATCAGCACACAGTACTCCAGGTGTGGTCACATCACAGCACACAGTACTCCAGGTGTGGTCACATCACAGCACACAGTACTCCAGGTGTGGTCACATCACTGCACACAATACTCCAGGTATGGTCACATCAGCACACAGTACTCCAGGTGTGGTCACATCACAGCACTCGGTACTCCAGGTGTGCACACATCAGCACACAGTACTCCAGGTGTGGTCACATCACAGCACACAGTACTCCAGGTGTGGTCACATCAGCAAACAGTACTCCAGGTGTGGTCACATCACTGCACACAGTACTCCAGGTGTGGTCACATCACAGCACACAGTACTCCAGGTGTGGTCACATCACAGCACACAGTGCTCCAGATGTGGTCACATCACAGCACACAGTACTCCAGATGTGGTCACATCACAGCACACAGTACTCCAGGTATGGTCACATCACAGCACACAATACTCCAGGTGTGGTCACATTACAGCACACAATACTCCAGGTGTGGTCACATCACAGCACACAGTACTCCAGGTATGGTCACATCACAGCACACAGTACTCCAGGTGTGGTCACATCACAGCACACAGTACTCCAGGTGTGGTCACATTACAGCACACAATACTCCAGGTGTGGTCACATCACAGCACACAGTACTCCAGGTGTGGTCACATCAGCAAACAGTACTCCAGGTGTGGTCACATCACTGCACACAATACTCCAGGTATGGTCACATCACAGCACACAGTACTCCAGGAGTGGTCACATCACAGCACACAGTGCTCCAGATGTGGTCACATCACAGCACACAGTACTCCAGATGTGGTCACATCACAGCACACAGTACTCCAGGTGTGGTCACATCACAGCACACAGTACTCCAGGTGTGGTCACATTACAGCACACAATACTCCAGGAGTGGTCACATCACTGCACACAGTACTCCAGGTATGGTCACATGACACCACACAGTACTCCAGGTATGGTCACATGACACCACACAGTACTCCAGGTGTGGTCACATCACAGCACACAGTACTCCAGGTGTGGTCACATCAGAGCACACAGTACTCCAGGTATGGTCACATGACGCGACACAGTACTCCAGGTGTGGTCACATCACAGCACACAGTACTCCAGGTGTGGTCACATGACACCACACAGTACTCCAGGTGTGGTCACATCACAGCACACAGTACTCCAGGTGTGGTCACATCACAGCACACAGTACTCCAGATGTGGTCACATCACAGCACACAGTACTCCAGGTGTGGTCACATGACACCACACAGTACTCCAGGTGTGGTCACATCACAGCACACAGTACTCCAGGTGTGGTCACATGACACCACACAGTACTCCAGGTGTGGTCACATCACAGCACACAGTACTCCAGGTGTGGTCACATCACAGCACACAGTACTCCAGGTGTGGTCACATCACAGCACACAGTGCTCCAGGTGTGGTCACATCAGCACACAGTACTCCAGGTGTGGTCACATCACAGCACACAGTGCTCCAGGTCTGGTCACATCAGCACACAGTACTCCAGGTGTGGTCACATCACAGCACACAGTGCTCCAGGTGTGGTCACATGACACCACACAGTACTCCAGATGTGGTCACATCACAGCACACAGTACTCCAGGTGTGGTCACATGACACCACACAGTACTCCAGGTGTGGTCACATCACAACACACATTACTCCAGATGTGGTCACATCACAGCACACAGTACTCCAGGTGTGGTCACATCACAGCACACAGTACTCCAGGTGTGGTCACATCAGCACACAGTACTCCAGGTGTGGTCACATCAGCACACAGTACTCCAGGTGTGGTCACATCACAGCACTCGGTACTCCAGGTGTGCACACATCAGCACACAGTACTCCAGGTGTGGTCACATCACAGCACTCGGTACTCCAGGTGTGCACACATCAGCACACAGTACTCCAGGTGTGGTCACATCAGCACACAGTACTCCAGGTGTGGTCACATCACAGCACACAGTACTCCAGGTGTGGTCACATCACAACACACATTACTCCAGATGTGGTCACATCACAGCACACAGTACTCCAGGTGTGGTCACAGCACAGCACACAGTACTCCAGGTGTGGTCACATCAGCACACAGTACTCCAGGTGTGGTCACATCACAGCACTCGGTACTCCAGGTGTGCACACATCAGCACACAGTACTCCAGGTGTGGTCACATCACAGCACACAGTACTCCAGGTGTGGTCACATCACAGCACACAGTACTCCAGGTGTGGTCACATCACAGCACACAGTACTCCAGGTATGGTCACATCACAGCACACAGTACTCCAGGTGCGGTCACATCACAGCACACAGTACTCCAGGTGTGGTCACATCAGCAAACAGTACTCCAGGTGTGGTCACATCACAGCACACAGTACTCCAGGTGTGGTCACATCACTGCACACAGTACTCCAGGTGTGGTCACATCACAGCACACAGTACTCCAGGTGTGGTCACATCACTGCACACAGTACTCCAGGTGTGGTCACATCACAGCACACAGTACTCCAGGTGTGGTCACATCACTGCACACAGTACTCCAGGTGTGGTCACATCACTGCACACAGTACTCCAGGTGTGGTCACATCACAGCACACAGTACTCCAGGTGTGGTCACATCACAGCACACAATACTCCAGGAGTGGTCACATCACTGCACACAGTACTCCAGGTATGGTCACATGACACCACACAGTACTCCAGGTGTGGTCACATGACACCACACAGTACTCCAGGTGTGGTCACATCACAGCACACAGTACTCCAGGTGTGGTCACATCACTGCACACAGTACTCCAAGTGTGGTCACATGACACCACACAGTACTCCAGGTGTGGTCACATCACAGCACACAGTACTCCAGGTGTGGTCACATCACAGCACACAGTACTCCAGGTGTGGTCACATCACAGCACACAGTACTCCAGGTGTGGTCACATCACAGCACACAGTACTCCAGGTGTGGTCACATCACAGCACACAGTACTCCAGGTGTGGTCACATCACAGCACACAGTACTCCAGGTGTGGTCACATCACAACACACAGTACTCCAGGCGTGGTCACATCACAGCACACAGTACTCCAGGTGTGGTCACATGACACCACACAGTACTCCAGATGTGGTCACATCACAACACACAGTACTCCAGGTGTGGTCACATCACAACACACATTACTCCAGATGTGGTCACATCACAGCACACTTTACTCCAGGTGTGGTCACATCACAGCACACAGTACTCCAGGTGTGGTCACATCAGCACACAGTACTCCAGGTGTGGTCACATCACAGCACTCGGTACTCCAGGTGTGCACACATCAGCACACAGTACTCCAGGTGTGGTCACATCACAGCACACAGTACTCCAGGTGTGGTCACATCACAGCACACAGTACTCCAGGTCTGGTCACATCACAGCACACAGTACTCCAGGTATGGTCACATCACAGCACACAGTACTCCAGGTGTGGTCACATCACAGCACACAGTACTCCAGGTGTGGTCACATGACACCACACAGTACTCCAGGTATGGTCACATCACAGCACACAGTACTCCAGGTATGGTCACATCACAGCACACAGTACTCCAGGTATGGTCACATCACAGCACACAGTACTCCAGGTATGGTCACATCACAGCACACAGTACTCCAGGTATGGTCACATCACAGCACACAGTACTCCAAGTGTGGTCACATGACACCACACAGTACTCCAGGTGTGGTCACATCACAGCACACAGTACTCCAGGTGTGGTCACATCACAGCACACAGTACTCCAGGTGTGGTCACATGACACCACACAGTACTCCAGGTGTGGTCACATCACAGCACACAGTACTCCAGGTCTGGTCACATCACAGCACACAGTACTCCAGGTATGGTCACATCACAGCACACAGTACTCCAGGTATGGTCACATCACAGCACACAGTACTCCAGGTATGGTCACATCACAGCACACAGTACTCCAGGTGTGGTCACATCACTGCACACAGTACTCCAAGTGTGGTCACATGACACCACACAGTACTCCAGGTGTGGTCACATCACAGCACACAGTACTCCAGGTGTGGTCACATGACACCACACAGTACTCCAGGTGTGGTCACATCACAGCACACAGTACTCCAGGTGTGGTCACATGACACCACACAGTACTCCAGGTGTGGTCACATCACAGCACACAGTACTCCAGGTGTGGTCACATCAGCACACAGTACTCCAGGTATGGTCACATCACAGCACACAGTACTCCAGGTGTGGTCACATCACAGCACACAGTACTCCAGGTGTGGTCACATCACAGCACACAGTGCTCCAGGTGTGGTCACATCAGCACACAGTACTCCAGGTGTGGTCACATCACAGCACACAGTACTCCAGGTGTGGTCACATCACAGCACACAGTGCTCCAGGTGTGGTCACATGACACCACACAGTACTCCAGATGTGGTCACATCACAGCACACAGTACTCCAGGTGTGGTCACATGACACCACACAGTACTCCAGGTGTGGTCACATCACAACACACATTACTCCAGATGTGGTCACATCACAGCACACAGTACTCCAGGTGTGGTCACATCACAGCACACAGTACTCCAGGTGTGGTCACATCAGCACACAGTACTCCAGGTGTGGTCACATCACAGCACTCGGTACTCCAGGTGTGCACACATCAGCACACAGTACTCCAGGTGTGGTCACATCACAGCACTCGGTACTCCAGGTGTGCACACATCAGCACACAGTACTCCAGGTGTGGTCACATCAGCACACAGTACTCCAGGTGTGGTCACATCACAGCACACAGTACTCCAGGTGTGGTCACATCACAACACACATTACTCCAGATGTGGTCACATCACAGCACACAGTACTCCAGGTGTGGTCACATCACAGCACACAGTACTCCAGGTGTGGTCACATCACTGCACACAGTACTCCAGGTATGGTCACATCAGCACAGAGTACTCCAGGTGTGGTCACATCACAGCACTCGGTACTCCAGGTGTGCACACATCAGCACACAGTACTCCAGGTGTGGTCACATCACAGCACACAGTACTCCAGGTGTGGTCACATCACTGCACACAGTACTCCAGGTGTGGTCACATCACAGCACACAGTACTCCAGGTGTGGTCACATCACAGCACACAGTGCTCCAGATGTGGTCACATCACAGCACACAGTACTCCAGATGTGGTCACATCACAGCACACAGTACTCCAGGTGTGGTCACATCACAGCACACAGTACTCCAGGTGTGGTCACATTACAGCACACAATACTCCAGGTGTGGTCACATCACAGCACACAGTACTCCAGGTGTGGTCACATCAGCAAACAGTACTCCAGGTGTGGTCACATCACTGCACACAGTACTCCAGGTATGGTCACATCACAGCACACAGTACTCCAGGTGTGGTCACATCACAGCACACAGTGCTCCAGATGTGGTCACATCACAGCACACAGTACTCCAGATGTGGTCACATCACAGCACACAGTACTCCAGGTGTGGTCACATCACAGCACACAGTACTCCAGGTGTGGTCACATTACAGCACACAATACTCCAGGAGTGGTCACATCACTGCACACAGTACTCCAGGTATGGTCACATGACACCACACAGTACTCCAGGTGTGGTCACATCACAGCACACAGTACTCCAGGTGTGGTCACATCAGAGCACACAGTACTCCAGGTATGGTCACATGACGCGACACAGTACTCCAGGTGTGGTCACATCACAGCACACAGTACTCCAGGTGTGGTCACATCAGAGCACACAGTACTCCAGGTATGGTCACATGACGCGACACAGTACTCCAGGTGTGGTCACATCACAGCACACAGTACTCCAGGTGTGGTCACATGACACCACACAGTACTCCAGGTGTGGTCACATCACAGCACACAGTACTCCAGGTGTGGTCACATCACAGCACACAGTACTCCAGGTGTGGTCACATGACACCACACAGTACTCCAGGTGTGGTCACATCACAGCACACAGTACTCCAGGTGTGGTCACATCACAGCACACAGTACTCCAGATGTGGTCACATCACAGCACACAGTACTCCAGGTGTGGTCACATCACAGCACACAGTACTCCAGGTGTGGTCACATCACAGCACACAGTACTCCAGGTGTGGTCACATCACAGCACACAGTACTCCAGATGTGGTCACATCACAGCACACAGTACTCCAGGTGTGGTCACATGACACCACACAGTACTCCAGGTGTGGTCACATCACAGCACACAGTACTCCAGGTGTGGTCACATCACAGCACACAGTACTCCAGGTGTGGTCACATCACAGCACACAGTGCTCCAGGTGTGGTCACATCAGCACACAGTACTCCAGGTGTGGTCACATCACAGCACACAGTGCTCCAGGTCTGGTCACATCACAGCACACAGTACTCCAGGTGTGGTCACATCAGCACACAGTACTCCAGGTGTGGTCACATCACAGCACACAGTACTCCAGGTGTGGTCACATCACAGCACACAGTACTCCAGGTGTGGTCACATCACAGCACACAGTGCTCCAGGTGTGGTCACATCAGCACATAGTACTCCAGGTATGGTCACATCACAGCACACAGTACTCCAGGTGTGGTCACATCACAGCACACAGTACTCCAGATGTGGTCACATCACAGCACACAGTACTCCAGGTGTGGTCACATGACACCACACAGTACTCCAGGTGTGGTCACATCACAGCACACAGTACTCCAGGTGTGGTCACATCACAGCACACAGTACTCCAGGTGTGGTCACATCACAGCACACAGTGCTCCAGGTGTGGTCACATCAGCACACAGTACTCCAGGTGTGGTCACATCACAGCACACAGTGCTCCAGGTCTGGTCACATCAGCACACAGTACTCCAGGTGTGGTCACATCACAGCACACAGTGCTCCAGGTGTGGTCACATGACACCACACAGTACTCCAGATGTGGTCACATCACAGCACACAGTACTCCAGGTGTGGTCACATGACACCACACAGTACTCCAGGTGTGGTCACATCACAACACACATTACTCCAGATGTGGTCACATCACAGCACACAGTACTCCAGGTGTGGTCACATCACAGCACACAGTACTCCAGGTGTGGTCACATCAGCACACAGTACTCCAGGTGTGGTCACATCACAGCACTCGGTACTCCAGGTGTGCACACATCAGCACACAGTACTCCAGGTGTGGTCACATCACAGCACTCGGTACTCCAGGTGTGCACACATCAGCACACAGTACTCCAGGTGTGGTCACATCAGCACACAGTACTCCAGGTGTGGTCACATCACAGCACACAGTACTCCAGGTGTGGTCACATCACAACACACATTACTCCAGATGTGGTCACATCACAGCACACAGTACTCCAGGTGTGGTCACAGCACAGCACACAGTACTCCAGGTGTGGTCACATCAGCACACAGTACTCCAGGTGTGGTCACATCACAGCACTCGGTACTCCAGGTGTGCACACATCAGCACACAGTACTCCAGGTGTGGTCACATCACAGCACACAGTACTCCAGGTGTGGTCACATCACAGCACACAGTACTCCAGGTATGGTCACATCACAGCACACAGTACTCCAGGTGTGGTCACATCACAGCACACAGTACTCCAGGTGTGGTCACATCAGCAAACACTACTCCAGGTGTGGTCACATCACAGCACACAGTACTCCAGGTGTGGTCACATCACTGCACACAGTACTCCAGGTGTGGTCACATCACAGCACACAGTACTCCAGGTGTGGTCACATCACAGCACACAGTACTCCAGGTGTGGTCACATCACAGCACACAGTACTCCAGGTGTGGTCACATCACAGCACACAGTACTCCAGGTGTGGTCACATCACTGCACACAGTACTCCAGGTGTGGTCACATCACAGCACACAGTACTCCAGGTATGGTCACATCACAGCACACAGTACTCCAGGTGTGGTCACATCACAGCACACAATACTCCAGGAGTGGTCACATCACTGCACACAGTACTCCAGGTGTGGTCACATCACAGCACACAATACTCCAGGAGTGGTCACATCACTGCACACAGTACTCCAGGTATGGTCACATGACACCACACAGTACTCCAGGTGTGGTCACATGACACCACACAGTACTCCAGGTGTGGTCACATGACACCACACAGTACTCCAGGTATGGTCACATGACACCACACAGTACTCCAGGTATGGTCACATCACTGCACACAGTACTCCAAGTGTGGTCACATGACACCACACAGTACTCCAGGTGTGGTCACATCACAGCACACAGTACTCCAGGTGTGGTCACATCACAGCACACAGTACTCCAGGTGTGGTCACATCACAACACACAGTGCTCCAGATGTGGTCACATCACAGCACACAGTACTCCAGGTGTGGTCACATCACAGCACACAGTACTCCAGGTGTGGTCACATCACAGCACACAGTACTCCAGGTGTGGTCACATCACAGCACACAGTACTCCAGGTGTGGTCACGTCACAGCACACAGTACTCCAGGTGTGGTCACATCACAGCACACAGTACTCCAAGTGTGGTCACATGACACCACACAGTACTCCAGATGTGGTCACATCACAACACACAGTACTCCAGGTGTGGTCACATCACAGCACACAGTACTCCAGGTGTGGTCACATCACAGCACACAGTACTCCAAGTGTGGTCACATGACACCACACAGTACTCCAGATGTGGTCACATCACAACACACAGTACTCCAGGTGTGGTCACATCACAGCACACAGTACTCCAGGTGTGGTCACATCACAACACACAGTGCTACAGGTGTGGTCACATCACAGCACACATTACTCCAGATGTGGTCACATCACAGCACACAGTACTCCAGGTGTGGTCACATCAGCACACAGTACTCCAGGTGTGGTCACATCACAGCACTCGGTACTCCAGGTGTGCACACATCAGCACACAGTACTCCAGGTATGGTCACATCACAGCACACAGTACTCCAGGTCTGGTCACATCACAGCACGAGGTACTCCAGGTATGGTCACATCACAGCACACAGTACTCCAGGTGTGGTCACATCACAGCACACAGTACTCCAGGTATGGTCACATCACAACACACAGTACTCCAGGTGTGGTCACATCACAACACACAGTACTCCAGGTGTGGTCACATCACAGCACACAGTACTCCAGGTGTGGTCACATCAGCACACAGTACTCCAGGTGTGGTCACATCACAGCACACAGTACTCCAGGACTGGTCACATCACAGCACACAGTACTCCAGGTGTGGTCACATCACAGCACACAGTACTCCAGGTGTGGTCACATCAGCACACAGTACTCCAGGTGTGGTCACATCACAGCACACAGTACTCCAGGTGTGGTCACATCAGCACACAGTACTCCACGTGTGGTCACATCACATCACACAGTACTCCAGGTGTGGTCACATCACAGCACACAGTACTCCAGGTGTGGTCACATCGCAGCACACAGTACTCCAGGTGTGGTCACATCAGCACACAGTACTCCAGGTGTGGTCACATCACAGAACATAGTACTCCAGGTGTGGTCACATCACAGCACACAGTACTCCAGGTGTGGTCACATCACAGCACACAGTACTCCAGGACTGGTCACATCACAGCACACAGTACTCCAGGTGTGGTCACATCACAGCGCAGAGTACTCCAGGTATGGTCACATCACAGCACACAGTACTCCAGGTGTGGTCACATCAGCACACAGTACTCCAGGTGTGGTCACATCACAGCACACAGTACTCCAGGTATGGTCACATCACAGCACACAGTACTCCAGGTGTGGTCACATCACAGCACACAGTACTCCAGGTGTGGTCACATCACAGCACACAGTACTCCAGGTGTGGTCACATCACAACACACAGTACTCCACGTGTGGTCACATCACAGCACACAGTACTCCAGGACTGGTCACATCACAGCACACAGTACTCCAGGTGTGGTCACATCACAGCGCAGAGTACTCCAGGTATGGTCACATCACAGCACACAGTACTCCAGGTGTGGTCACATCACAGCACACAGTACTCCAGGTGTGGTCACATCACAGCACACAGTACTCCAGGTGTGGTCACATCACAGCACACAGTACTCCAGGTGTGGTCACATCAGCACACAGTACTCCAGGTATGGTCACGTCAGCACACAGTACTCCAGGTGTGGTCACATCAACACACAGTACTCCAGGTGTGATCACATCACAGCACACAGTACTCCAGGTGTGGTCACGTCAGCACACAGTACTCCAGGTGTGGTCACATCAGCAAACAGTACTCCAGGTGTGGTCACATCACAGCACACAGTACTCCAGGTGTGGTCACATCACAGTACACAGTACTCCAGGTGTGGTCACATCAGCACACAGTACTCCAGGTGTGGTCACATCACAGAACATAGTACTCCAGGTGTGGTCACATCACAGCACACAGTACTCCAGGTATGGTCACATCACAGCACACAGTACTCCAGGTATGGTCACATCATCACACAGTACTCCAGGTGTGGTCACATCAACACACAGTACTCCAGGTGTGGTCACATCACAGCACACAGTACTCCAGGTATGGTCACATCACAGCACAGATTACTCCAGGTATGGTCACATCACAGCACACAGTACTCCAGGTATGGTCACATCATCACACAGTACTCCAGGTGTGGTCACATCACAGCACACAGTACTCCAGGTGTGGTCACATCAGCAAACAGTACTCCAGGTATGGTCACATCATCACACAGTACTCCAGGTGTGGTCACATCACAGCACACAGTACTCCCGGTGTGGTCACATCAGCAAACAGTACTCCAGGTGTGGTCACATCACAGCACTCGGTACTCCAGGTGTGCACACATCAGCACACAGTACTCCAGGTGTGGTCACATCACAGCACAAAGTACTCCAGGTCTGGTCACATCACAGCACACAGTACTCCAGGTCTGGTCACATCACAACACACAGTACTCCAGGTATGGTCACATCAGCAAACAGTACTCCAGGTATGGTCACATCATCACACAGTACTCCAGGTGTGGTCACATCACAGCACACAGTACTCCCGGTGTGGTCACATCATCACACAGTACTCCAGGTGTGGTCACATCACAGCACACAGTACTCCAGGTGTGGTCACATCACAGCACACAGTACTCCCGGTGTGGTCACATCAGCAAACAGTACTCCAGGTGTGGTCACATCACAGCACTCGGTACTCCAGGTGTGCACACATCAGCACACAGTACTCCAGGTGTGGTCACATCACAGCACAAAGTACTCCAGGTCTGGTCACATCACAGCACACAGTACTCCAGGTCTGGTCACATCACAACACACAGTACTCCAGGTGTGGTCACATCACAGTACACAGTACTCCAGGTGTGGTCACATCAGCACACAGTACTCCAGGTGTGGTCACATCACAGAACATAGTACTCCAGGTGAGGTCACATCACAGCACACAGTACTCCAGGTGTGGTCACATCACAGCACACAGTACTCCAGGTGTGGTCACATCACAGCACACAGTACTCCAGGTGTGGTCACATCACAGCACACAGTACTCCAGGTATGGTCACATCACAGCACACAGTACTCCAGATGTGGTCACATCACAGCACACAGTACTCCAGATGTGGTCACATCACAGCACACAGTACTCCAGGTGTGGTCACATCACAGCACACGGTACTCCAGGTGTGGTCACATCAGCAAACAGTACTCCAGGTGTGGTCACATCACTGCACACAGTACTCCAGGTGTGGTCACATCACAGCACACAGTACTCCAGGTATGGTCACATCACAGCACACAGTACTCCAGATGTGGTCACATCACAGCACACAGTACTCCAGGTGTGGTCACATCACAGCACACAGTACTCCAGATGTGGTCACATCACAGCACACAGTACTCCAGGTGTGGTCACATCACAGCACACGGTACTCCAGGTGTGGTCACATCAGCAAACAGTACTCCAGGTGTGGTCACATCACTGCACACAGTACTCCAGGTGTGGTCACATCACAGCACACAGTACTCCAGGTGTGGTCACATCACTGCACACAGTACTCCAGGTGTGGTCACATCACAGCACACAGTACTCCAGGTGTGGTCACATCACAGCACACAGTACTCCAGGTGTGGTCACATCACAGCACACAGTACTCCAGGTGTGGTCACATCACAGCACACAGTACTCCAGGTATGGTCACATCACAGCACACAGTACTCCAGATGTGGTCACATCACAGCACACAGTACTCCAGATGTGGTCACATCACAGCACACAGTACTCCAGGTGTGGTCACATCACAGCACACGGTACTCCAGGTGTGGTCACATCAGCAAACAGTACTCCAGGTGTGGTCACATCACTGCACACAGTACTCCAGGTGTGGTCACATCACAGCACACAGTACTCCAGGTATGGTCACATCACAGCACACAGTACTCCAGATGTGGTCACATCACAGCACACAGTACTCCAGGTGTGGTCACATCACAGCACACAGTACTCCAGGTGTGGTCACATCACAGCACACGGTACTCCAGGTGTGGTCACATCAGCAAACAGTACTCCAGGTGTGGTCACATCACTGCACACAGTACTCCAGTTGTGGTCACATCACAGCACACAGTACTCCAGATGTGGTCACATCACTGCACACAGTGCTCCAGGTGTGGTCACATCACAACACACAGTACACCAGGTGTGGTCACATCAGCACACAGTACTCCAGGTGTGGTCACATCACTGCACACAGTACTCCAGATGTGGTCACATCACAGCACACAGTACTCCAGGTGTGGTCACATCACTGCACACAGTACTCCAGGTATGGTCACATCACTGCACACAGTACTCCAGGTGTGGTCACATCACTGCACACAGTGCTCCAGGTGTGGTCACATCACAACACACAGTACACCAGGTGTGGTCACATCAGCACACAGTACTCCAGGTGTGGTCACATCACTGCACACAGTACTCCAGGTGTGGTCACATCACAGCACACAGTACTCCAGGTGTGGTCACATCACAGCACACAGTACTCCAGGTGTGGTCACATGATGCCACACAGTACTCCAGGTGTGGTCACATCACAGCACACCGTACTCCAGGTGTGGTCACATGACACCACACAGTACTCCAGATGTGGTCACATCACAACACACAGTACTCCAGGTGTGGTCACATCACAGCACACAGTGCTCCAGATGTGGTCACATCACAGCACACAGTACTCCAGGTGTGGTCACATCACAGTACACAGTACTCCAGGTGTGGTCACATCAGCACACAGTACTCCAGGTGTGGTCACATCACAGAACATAGTACTCCAGGTGTGGTCACATCACAGCACACAGTACTCCAGGTATGGTCACATCACAGCACACAGTACTCCAGGTACGCTCACATCAGCACACAGTACTCCAGGTGTGGTCACATCAACACACAGTACTCCAGGTGTGGTCACATCACAGCACACAGTACTCCAGGTGTGGTCACATCACAGCACAGATTACTCCAGGTGTGGTCACATCACAGCACACAGTACTCCAGGTATGGTCGCATCATCACACAGTACTCCAGGTGTGGTCACATCACAGCACACAGTACTCCAGGTATGGTCACATCAGCAAACAGTACTCCAGGTATGGTCACATCATCACACAGTACTCCAGGTGTGGTCACATCACAGCACACAGTACTCCCGGTGTGGTCACATCATCACACAGTACTCCAGGTGTGGTCACATCACAGCACACAGTACTCCAGGTATGGTCACATCAGCAAACAGTACTCCAGGTATGGTCACATCATCACACAGTACTCCAGGTGTGGTCACATCACAGCACACAGTACTCCCGGTGTGGTCACATCATCACACAGTACTCCCGGTGTGGTCACATCAGCAAACAGTACTCCAGGTGTGGTCACATCACAGCACTCGGTACTCCAGGTGTGCACACATCAGCACACAGTACTCCAGGTGTGGTCACATCACAGCACAAAGTACTCCAGGTCTGGTCACATCACAGCACACAGTACTCCAGGTCTGGTCACATCACAGCACACAGTACTCCAGGTGTGGTCACATCACAGCACACAGTACTCCAGGTGTGGTCACATCACAGTACACAGTACTCCAGGTGTGGTCACATCAGCACACAGTACTCCAGGTGTGGTCACATCACAGAACATAGTACTCCAGGTGAGGTCACATCACAGCACACAGTACTCCAGGTGTGGTCACATCACAGCACACAGTACTCCAGGTGTGGTCACATTACAGCACACAGTACTCCAGGTGTGGTCACATCACAGCACACAGTACTCCAGGTGTGGTCACATCACAGCACACAGTACTCCAGGTGTGGTCACATCACAGCACACAGTACTCCAGGTGTGGTCACATCAGAGCACACAGTACTCCAGGTGTGGTCACATCACAGCACACAGTACTCCAGGTGTGGTCACATCACAGCACACAGTACTCCAGGTGTGGTCACATCACAGCACACAGTACTCCAGGTGTGGTCACATCACAGCACACAGTACTCCAGGTGTGGTCACATCACAGCACACAGTACTCCAGGTATGGTCACATCACAGCACACAGTACTCCAGATGTGGTCACATCACAGCACACAGTACTCCAGATGTGGTCACATCACAGCACACGGTACTCCAGGTGTGGTCACATCACAGCACACAGTACTCCAGGTGTGGTCACATCACAGCACACAGTACTCCAGGTGTGGTCACATCACAGCACACGGTACTCCAGGTGTGGTCACATCAGCAAACAGTACTCCAGGTGTGGTCACATCACAGCACACAGTACTCCAGGTATGGTCACATCACAGCACACAGTACTCCAGATGTGGTCACATCACAGCACACAGTACTCCAGGTGTGGTCACATCACAGCACACAGTACTCCAGGTGTGGTCACATCACAGCACACGGTACTCCAGGTGTGGTCACATCAGCAAACAGTACTCCAGGTGTGGTCACATCACTGCACACAGTACTCCAGGTGTGGTCACATCACAGCACACAGTACTCCAGGTGTGGTCACATCACTGCACACAGTACTCCAGGTATGGTCACATCACAGCACACAGTGCTCCAGATGTGGTCACATCACTGCACACAGTACTCCAGGTGTGGTCACATCACAGCATACAGTGCTCCAGGTGTGGTCACATCACAACACACAGTACACCAGGTGTGGTCACATCAGCACACAGTACTCCAGGTGTGGTCACATCACAGCACACAGTACTCCAGGTGTGGTCACATCACTGCACACAGTGCTCCAGGTGTGGTCACATCACAACACACAGTACACCAGGTGTGGTCACATCAGCACACAGTACTCCAGGTGTGGTCACATCACTGCACACAGTACTCCAGGTATGGTCACATCACTGCACACAGTACTCCAGGTGTGGTCACATCACTGGACACAGTACTCCAGGTATGGTCACATGATGCCACACAGTACTCCAGGTGTGGTCACATCACAGCACACCGTACTCCAGGTGTGGTCACATGACACCACACAGTACTCCAGATGTGGTCACATCACAACACACTGTACTCCAGGTGTGGTCACATCACAGCACACAGTGCTCCAGATGTGGTCACATCACAGCACACAGTACTCCAGGTGTGGTCACATCACAGCACACAGTACTCCAGGTGTGGTCACATCAGCACACAGTACTCCAGGTGTGGTCACATCACAGCACTCGGTACTCCAGGTGTGCACACATCAGCACACAGTACTCCAGGTGTGGTCACATCACAGCACACAGTGCTCCAGGTCTGGTCACATCACAGCACACAGTACTCCAGGTGTGGTCACATCACAACACACAGTACACCAGGTGTGGTCACATCACAACACACAGTACTCCAGGTGTGCTCACATCAGCACACAGTACACCAGGTGTGGTCACATCACAACACACAGTACACCAGGTGTGGTCACATCACAACACACAGTACTCCAGGTGTGCTCACATCAGCACACAGTACTCCAGGTGTGGTCACATCACAGCACACAGTACTCCAGGTGTGGTCACATCAGCACACAGTACTCCAGGTGTGGTCACATCACAGCACACAGTACTCCAGGTATGGTCACATGACGCCACACAGTACTCCAGGTGTGGTCACATCACAGCACACAGTACTCCAGATGTGGTCACATCACAGCACACAGTACTCCAGGTGTGGTCACATCACAGCACACAGTACTCCAAGTGTGGTCACATGACACCACACAGTACTCCAGATGTGGTCACATCACAGCACACAGTACTCCAGGTGTGGTCACATCACAACACACAGTACTCCAGGTGTGGTCACATCACAGTACACAGTACTCCAGGTATGGTCACATCACAACACACAGTACTCCAGGTGTGGTCACATCACAGTACACAGTACTCCAGGTATGGTCACATCACAACACACAGTACTCCAGGTGTGGTCACATCAGCACACAGTGCTCCAGGTGTGGTCACATCACAGCACACAGTACTCCAGGTATGGTCACATCACAACACACAGTACTCCAGGTGTGGTCACATCAGCACACAGTGCTCCAGGTGTGGTCACATCACAGCACACAGTACTCCAGGTGTGGTCACATCACAGCACACAGTACTCCAGGTATGGTCACATCAGCAAACAGTACTCCAGGTATGGTCACATCATCACACAGTACTCCAGGTGTGGTCACATCACAGCACACAGTACTCCCGGTGTGGTCACATCATCACACAGTACTCCAGGTGTGGTCACATCACAGCACACAGTACTCCCGGTGTGGTCACATCAGCAAACAGTACTCCAGGTGTGGTCACATCACAGCACTCGGTACTCCAGGTGTGCACACATCAGCACACAGTACTCCAGGTGTGGTCACATCACAGCACAAAGTACTCCAGGTCTGGTCACATCACAGCACACATTACTCCAGGTGTGGTCACATCACAGCACACAGTACTCCAGGTGTGGTCACATCACAGTACACAGTACTCCAGGTGTGGTCACATCAGCACACAGTACTCCAGGTGTGGTCACATCACAGAACATAGTACTCCAGGTGTGGTCACATCACAGCACACAGTACTCCAGGTGTGGTCACATCACAGCACACAGTACTCCAGGTGTGGTCACATCACAGCACACAGTACTCCAGGTGTGGTCACATCACAGCACACAGTACTCCAGGTGAGGTCACATCACAGCACACAGTACTCCAGGTGTGGTCACATCACAGCACACAGTACTCCAGGTGTGGTCACATCAGCACACAGTACTCCAGGTGTGGTCACATCAGAGCACACAGTACTCCAGGTGTGGTCACATCACAGCACACAGTACTCCAGGTGTGGTCACATCACAGCACACAGTACTCCAGGTGTGGTCACATCACAGCACACAGTACTCCAGGTGTGGTCACATCACAGCACACAGTACTCCAGGTATGGTCACATCACAGCACACAGTACTCCAGATGTGGTCACATCACAGCACACAGTACTCCAGGTGTGGTCACATCACAGCACACGGTACTCCAGGTGTGGTCACATCAGCAAACAGTACTCCAGGTGTGGTCACATCACTGCACACAGTACTCCAGGTGTGGTCACATCACAGCACACAGTACTCCAGGTATGGTCACATCACAGCACAAAGTACTCCAGATGTGGTCACATCACAGCACACAGTACTCCAGGTGTGGTCACATCACAGCACACAGTACTCCAGGTGTGGTCACATCACAGCACACGGTACTCCAGGTGTGGTCACATCAGCAAACAGTACTCCAGGTGAGGTCACATCACTGCACACAGTACTCCAGGTGTGGTCACATCACAGCACACAGTACTCCAGGTGTGGTCACATCACAGCACACAGTACTCCAGGTCTGGTCACATCACTGCACACAGTACTCCAGGTGTGGTCACATCACAGCACACAGTGCTCCAGGTGTGGTCACATCACAGCACACAGTACTCCAGGTGTGGTCACATCACTGCACACAGTGCTCCAGGTGTGGTCACATCACAACACACAGTACACCAGGTGTGGTCACATCAGCACACAGTACTCCAGGTGTGGTCACATCACTGCACACAGTACTCCAGGTATGGTCACATCACTGCACACAGTACTCCAGGTGTGGTCACATCACTGCACACAGTACTCCAGGTATGGTCACATGACACCACACAGTACTCCAGGTGTGGTCACATCACAGCACATAGTACTCCAGGTATGGTCACATGATGCCACACAGTACTCCAGGTGTGGTCACATCACAGCACACAGTACTCCAGGTGTGGTCACATCAGCACACAGTACTCCAGGTGTGGTCACATCACAGCACACAGTACTCCAGGTGTGGTCACATGACACCACACAGTATTCCAGATGTGGTCACATCACAACACACAGTACTCCAGGTGTGGTCACATCACAGCACACAGTGCTCCAGATGTGGTCACATCACAGCACACAGTACTCCAGGTGTGGTCACATCACAGCACACAGTACTCCAGGTGTGGTCACATCAGCACACAGTACTCCAGGTGTGGTCACATCACAGCACTCGGTACTCCAGGTGTGCACACATCAGCACACAGTACTCCAGGTGTGGTCACATCACAGCACACAGTGCTCCAGGTCTGGTCACATCACAGCACACAGTACTCCAGGTGTGGTCACATCACAACACACAGTACTCCAGGTGTGGTCACATCACAGCACACAGTACTCCAGGTATGGTCACATCACAGCACACAGTGCTCCAGGTGCGGTCACATCACAGCACACAGTACTCCAGGTGTGGTCACATCACAACACACAGTACACCAGGTGTGGTCACATCACAACACACAGTGCTCCAGGTGTGGTCATATCACAGCACACAGTGCTCCAGGTGCGGTCACATCACAGCACACAGTACTCCAGGTGTGGTCACATCACAACACACAGTACTCCAGGTATGGTCACATCACAGCACACAGTGCTCCAGGTGCGGTCACATCACAGCACACAGTACTCCAGGTGTGGTCACATCACAACACACAGTACACCAGGTGTGGTCACATCACAACACACAGTGCTCCAGGTGTGGTCATATCACAGCACACAGTACTCCAGGTGTGGTCACATCACAGCACACAGTGCTCCAGGTCTGGTCACATCACAGCACACAGTGCTCCAGGTGCGGTCACATCACAGCACACAGTACTCCAGGTGTGGTCACATCACAACACACAGTACACCAGGTGTGGTCACATCACAGCACACAGTGCTCCAGGTCTGGTCACATCACAGCACACAGTACTCCAGGTGTGGTCACATCACAACACACAGTACACCAGGTGTGGTCACATCACAGCACACAGTACTCCAGGTGTGGTCACATCACAGCACACAGTGCTCCAGGTCTGGTCACATCACAGCACACAGTACTCCAGGTGTGGTCACATCACAACACACAGTACACCAGGTGTGGTCACATCACAGCACACAGTGCTCCAGGTCTGGTCACATCACAGCACACAGTACTCCAGGTATGGTCACATGACGCCACACAGTACTCCAGGTGTGGTCACATCACAGCACACCGTACTCCAGGTGTGGTCACATGACACCACACAGTACTCCAGGTGTGGTCACATCACAGCACACAGTACTCCAAGTGTGGTCACATGACACCACACAGTACTCCAGATGTGGTCACATCACAGCACACAGTACTCCAGGTGTGGTCACATCACAACACACAGTACTCCAGGTGTGGTCACATCACAGCACTCGGTACTCCAGGTGTGCACACATCAGCACACAGTACTCCAGGTGTGGTCACATCACAGCACACAGTACTCCAGGTGTGGTCACATCACAGCACACAGTACTCCAGGTGTGGTCACATCACAGCACACAGTGCTCCAGGTGTGGTCACATCACAGCACACAGTACTCCAGGTGTGGTCACATCACAGCACACAGTACTCCAGGTGTGGTCACATTACAGCACACAGTACTCCAGGTGTGGTCACATCACAGCACACAGTACTCCAGGTGTGGTCACATCACAGCACACAGTGCTCCAGGTGTGGTCACATCACAGCACACAGTACTCCAGGTGTGGTCACATCACAGCACACAGTACTCCAGGTGTGGTCACATCACATCACACAGTACTCCAGGTGTGGTCACATCACAGCACACAGTACTCCAGGTGTGGTCACATCAGAGCACACAGTACTCCAGGTGTGGTCACATCACAGCACACAGTACTCCAGGTGTGGTCACATCACAGCACACAGTACTCCAGGTATGGTCACATCACAGCACACAGTACTCCAGGTGTGGTCACATCACAGCACACAGTACTCCAGGTGTGGTCACATCACAGCACACAGTACTCCAGGTGTGGTCACATCACAGCACACAGTACTCCAGGTGTGGTCACATCACAGCACACCGTACTCCAGGTGTGGTCACATCACAGCACACAGTACTCCAGGTCTGGTCACATCACAGCACACAGTACTCCAGGTGTGGTCACATCAGCACACAGTACTCCAGGTATGGTCACGTCAGCACACAGTACTCCAGGTGTGGTCACATCAACACACAGTACTCCAGGTGTGGTCACATCACAGCACACAGTACTCCAGGTGTGGTCACATCACAGCACACAGTACTCCAGGTGTGGTCACATCACAGCACACAGTACTCCAGGTGTGGTCACATCACAGCACACAGTGCTCCAGGTGTGGTCACATCACAGCACACAGTACTCCAGGTGTGGTCACATCACAGCACACAGTACTCCAGGTGTGGTCACATCACATCACACAGTACTCCAGGTGTGGTCACATCACAGCACACAGTACTCCAGGTGTGGTCACATCAGAGCACACAGTACTCCAGGTGTGGTCACATCACAGCACACAGTACTCCAGGTGTGGTCACATCACAGCACACAGTACTCCAGGTATGGTCACATCACAGCACACAGTACTCCAGGTGTGGTCACATCACAGCACACAGTACTACAGGTGTGGTCACATCAAAGCACACAGTACTCCAGGTGTGGTCACATCACAGCACACAGTACTCCAGGTGTGGTCACATCACAGCACACCGTACTCCAGGTGTGGTCACATCACAGCACACAGTACTCCAGGTGTGGTCACATCACAGCACACAGTACTCCAGGTGTGGTCACATCAGCACACAGTACTCCAGGTATGGTCACGTCAGCACACAGTACTCCAGGTGTGGTCACATCAACACACAGTACTCCAGGTGTGGTCACATCACAGCACACAGTACTCCAGGTGTGGTCACATCACAGCACACAGTACTCCAGGTGTGGTCACATCAGCACACAGTACTCCAGGTGTGGTCACATCACAGCACACAGTACTCCAGGTGTGGTCACATCAGCACACAGTACTCCAGGTGTGGTCACATCACAGCACACAGTACTCCAGGTGTGGTCACGTCAGCACACAGTACTCCAGGTGTGGTCACATCAGCACACAGTACACCAGGTATGGTCACATCAGCAAACAGTACTCCAGGTGTGGTCACATCAGCAAACAGTACTCCAGGTGTGGTCACATCACAGCACACAGTACTCCAGGTGTGGTCACATCACAGCACACAGTACTCCAGGTGTGGTCACATCACAGTACACAGTACTCCAGGTGTGGTCACATCAGCACACAGTACTCCAGGTGTGGTCACATCACAGCACACAGTACTCCAGGTGTGGTCACATCACAGCACACAGTACTCCAGGTGTGGTCACATCACAGTACACAGTACTCCAGGTGTGGTCACATCAGCACACAGTACTCCAGGTGTGGTCACATCACAGCACACAGTACTCCAGGTGTGGTCACATCACAGTACACAGTACTCCAGGTGTGGTCACATCAGCACACAGTACTCCAGGTGTGGTCACATCACAGAACATAGTACTCCAGGTGTGGTCACATCACAGCACACAGTGCTCCAGATGTGGTCACATCACAGCACACAGTACTCCAGGAGTGGTCACATCAGCACACAGTACTCCAGGTGTGGTCACATCACAGCACACAGTACTCCAGGTATGGTCACATCACAGCACACAGTACTCCAGGTGTGGTCACATCAGCACACAGTACTCCAGGTGTGGTCACATCACAGCACACAGTACTCCAGGTGTGGTCACATCACAGCACACAGTACTCCAGATGTGGTCACATCAGCACACAGTACTCCAGGTGTGGTCACATCACAGCACACAGTACTCCAGGTGTGGTCACATCACAGCACACAGTACTCCAGGTGTGGTCACATCACAGCACACAGTACTCCAGGTATGGTCACATCACAGCACACAGTACTCCAGGTGTGGTCACATCACAGCACACAGTACTCCAGGTATGGTCACATCACAGCACACAGTACTCCAGGTGTGGTCACATCACAGCACACAGTACTCCAGGTATGGTCACATCACAGCACACAGTACTCCAGGTGTGGTCACATCACAGCACACAGTACTCCAGGTGTGGTCACATGACAGCACACAGTACTCCAGGTGCGGTCACATCACAGCATCACACAGTACTCCAGGTATGGTCACATCACAGCACACAGTACTCCAGGTGTGGTCACATGACAGCACACAGTGCTCCAGATGTGGTCACATCACAGCACACAGTACTCCAGGTATGGTCACATGACGCCACACAGTACTCCAGGTGTGGTCACATCAGCACACATTACTCCAGGTATGGTTACATCACAGCACACAGTACTCCAGGTGTGGTCACATCACAGCACACAGTACTCCAGGTGTGGTCACATCACAGCGCAGAGTACTCCAGGTATGGTCACATCACAGCACACAGTACTCCAGGTGTGGTCACATCAGCACACAGTACTCCAGGTGTGGTCACATCACAGCACACAGTACTCCAGGTGTGGTCACATCACAGCAAACAGTACTCCAGGTGTGGTCACATCACAGCACACAGTACTCCAGGTGTGGTCACATCACAGCACACAGTACTCCAGGTGTGGTCACATCACAGCACACAGTACTCCAGATGTGGTCACATCACAGCACACAGTACTCCAGGTGTGGTCACATCACAGCACACAGTACTCCAGGTGTGGTCACATCACAGCACACAGTACTCCAGGTGTGGTCACATCAGAGCACACAGTACTCCAGGTGTGGTCACATCACAGCACACAGTACTCCAGGTGTGGTCACATCACAGCACACAGTACTCCAGGTCTGGTCACATCACAGCACACAGTACTCCAGGTGTGGTCACATCACAGCACACAGTACTCCAGGTGTGGTCACATCACAGCACACAGTACTCCAGGTGTGGTCACATCACAGCACACAGTACTCCAGGTATGGTCACATCACAGCACACAGTACTCCAGATGTGGTCACATCACAGCACACAGTACTCCAGGTGTGGTCACATCACAGCACACAGTACTCCAGGTGTGGTCACATCACAGCACACAGTACTCCAGGTATGGTCACATCACAGCACACAGTACTCCAGATGTGGTCACATCACAGCACACAGTACTCCAGGTGTGGTCACATCACAGCACACGGTACTCCAGGTGTGGTCACATCACTGCACACAGTGCTCCAGGTGTGGTCACATCACAGCACACAGTACTCCAGGTGTGGTCACATCACAGCACACGGTACTCCAGGTGTGGTCACATCACAGCACACGGTACTCCAGGTGTGGTCACATCACAGCATACAGTGCTCCAGGTGTGGTCACATCACAGCACACAGTACTCCAGGTGTGGTCACATCACAGCACACAGTACTCCAGGTGTGGTCACATCACAGCACACAGTACTCCAGATGTGGTCACATCACAGCACACAGTACTCCAGGTGTGGTCACATTACAGCACACAGTACTCCAGGTGTGGTCACATCACAGCATACAGTGCTCCAGGTGTGGTCACATCACAGCACACAGTACTCCAGGTGTGGTCACATTACAGCACACAGTACTCCAGGAGTGGTCACATCACAGCACACAGTGCTCCAGGTGTGGTCACATCACAGCACACAGTACTCCAGGTGTGGTCACATCACTGCACATAGTACACCAGGTATGGTCACATGACACCACACAGTACTCCAGGTGTGGTCACATCACAGCACACAGTGCTCCAGGTGTGGTCACATCACAGCACACAGTGCTCCAGGTGTGGTCACATCACTGCACACAGTACTCCAGGTGTGGTCACATCACTGCACACAGTACTCCAGGTATGGTCACATGACACCACACAGTACTCCAGGTGTGGTCACATCACAGCACACAGTACTCCAGGTGTGGTCACATCACAGCACACAGTACTCCAGGTATGGTCACATGACGCCACACAGTACTCCAGGTGTGGTTACATCACAGCACACCGTACTCCAGGTGTGGTCACATGACACCACACAGTACTCCAGATGTGGTCACATCACAGCACACAGTACTCCAGGTGTGGTCACATCACTGCACACAGTACTCCAGGTATGGTCACATGACACCACACAGTACTCCAGATGTGGTCACATCACAGCACACAGTACTCCAGGTGTGGTCACATCACAGCACACAGTACTCCAGGTGTGGTCACATCACAGCACACAGTACTCCAGGTGTGGTCAAATCACAGCACACAGTACTCCAGGTATAGTCGCATCACAGGACACAGTACTCCAGGTGTGGTCACATCACAGCACACAGTACTCCAGGTGTGCACACATTAGCACACAGTACTCCAGGTATGGTCAAATCACAGCACACAGTACTCCAGGTATGGTCACATCACAGCACACAGTACTCCAGGTGTGGTCACATCACCGCACACAGTACACCAGGTGTGGTCACATCACAGCACACAGTCCTCCAGGTGTGGTCACATCACAGCACACAGTACTCCAGATGTGGTCACATCAGCACACAGTACTCCAGGTGTAGTCACATCACAGCACACAGTACTCCAGATGTGGTGACATCACAGCACACAGTACTCCAGGTGTAGTCACATCACAGCACACAGTACTCCAGGTGTGGTCACATCACAGCACACAGTACTCCAGGTGTGGTCACATCACAGCACACAGTACTCCAGGTGTGGTCACATCACAGCACACAGTACTCCAGGTGTGGTCACATCACAGCACACAGTGCTCCAGGTGTGGTCACATCACAGCACACAGTACTCCAGGTATGGTCACATCACAGCACACAGTACTCCAGGTGTGGTCACATCACAGCACACAGTACTCCAGGTGTGGTCACATCACAGCACACAGTACTCCAGGTGTGGTCACATCACAGCACACAGTACTCCAGGTGTGGTCACATCACAGCACACAGTACTCCAGGTATGGTCACATCACAGCACACAGTACTCCAGGTGTGGTCACATCACAGCACACAGTACTCCAGGTGTGGTCACATCAC
Source organism: Chiloscyllium plagiosum (assembly GCF_037043375.1). Lineage (NCBI taxonomy): Eukaryota > Metazoa > Chordata > Chondrichthyes > Orectolobiformes > Hemiscylliidae > Chiloscyllium > Chiloscyllium plagiosum. Next base: position 162,566,572 of record NW_028270140.1, on the reverse strand, counting down.
AGCACACATTACTCCAGGTGTGGTCACATCACAGCACACAGTACTCCAGGTATGGTCACATCACAGCACACAGTACTCCAGATGTGGTCACATCACAGCACACAGTACTCCAGGTGTGGTCACATCACAGCACACAGTACTCCAGGTGTGGTCACATCACAGCACACGGTACTCCAGGTGTGGTCACATCACTGCACACAGTGCTCCAGGTGTGGTCACATCACAGCACACAGTACTCCAGGTGTGGTCACATCACAGCACACGGTACTCCAGGTGTGGTCACATCACTGCACACAGTGCTCCAGGTGTGGTCACATCACAACACACAGTACTCCAGATGTGGTCACATCACTGCACATAGTACTCCAGGTGTGGTCACATCACTGCACATAGTACTCCAGGTGTGGTCACATCACTGCACACAGTACTCCAGGTGTGGTCACATCACAGCATACAGTGCTCCAGATGTGGTCACATCACAGCACACAGTACTCCAGGTGTGGTCACATTACAGCACACAGTACTCCAGGAGTGGTCACATCACAGCACACAGTGCTCCAGGTGTGGTCACATCACTGCACACAGTACTCCAGGTGTGGTCACATCACTGCACACAGTACTCCAGGTGTGGTCACATGACGCCACACAGTACTCCAGGTGTGGTCACATCACAGCACACCGTACTCCAGGTGTGGTCACATGACACCACACAGTACTCCAGATGTGGTCACATCACAGCACACAGTACTCCAGGTGTGGTCACATCACTGCACACAGTACTCCAGGTGTGGTCACATCACTGCACACAGTACTCCAGGTATGGTCACATGACACCACACAGTACTCCAGATGTGGTCACATCACAGCACACAGTACTCCAGGTGTGGTCACATCACAGCACACAGTACACCAGGTGTGGTCACATCACAGCACACAGTACTCCAGGTATGGTCACATCACAGCACACAGTACACCAGGTGTGGTCACATCACTGCACACAGTACTCCAGGTGTGGTCACATCACTAAACACAGTACTCCAGGTATGGTCACATGACACCACACAGTACTCCAGATGTGGTCACATCACAGCACACAGTACTCCAGGTGTGGTCACATCACAGCACACAGTACTCCAGGTGTGGTCACATCACAGCACACAGTACTCCAGGTGTGGTCACATCACAGCACACGGTACTCCAGGTGTGGTCACATCACTGCACACAGTGCTCCAGGTGTGGTCACATCACAACACACAGTACACCAGGTGTGGTCACATCACTGCACATAGTACTTCAGGTGTGGTCACATCACTGCACACAGTACTCCAGGTGTGGTCACATCACAGCATACAGTGCTCCAGATGTGGTCACATCACAGCACACAGTACTCCAGGTGTGGTCACATTACAGCACACAGTACTCCAGGAGTGGTCACATCACAGCAAACAGTACTCCAGGTGTGGTCACATCACAGCACACAGTACTCCAGGTGTGGTCACATCACAGCACACAGTGCTCCAGGTGTGGTCACATCACAGCACACAGTACTCCAGGTGTGGTCACATCACAGCACACAGTACTCCAGGTATGGTCACATCACCGCACACAGTACTCCAGGTGTGGTCACATCACAGCACACAGTACTCCAGGTGTGGTCACATCACAGCACACAGTACTCCAGGTGTGGTCACATCACAGCACACAGTGCTCCAGGTGTGGTCACATCAGCACACAGTACTCCAGGTGTGCACACATTAGCACACAGTACTCCAGGTATGGTCAAATCACAGCACACAGTACTCCAGGTATAGTCACATCACAGGACACAGTACTCCAGGTGTGGTCACATCACCGCACACAGTACTCCAGGTATGGTCACATCACAGCACACAGTACTCCAGGTGTGGTCACATCACCGCACACAGTACACCAGGTGTGGTCACATCACAGCACACAGTCCTCCAGGTGTGGTCACATCACAGCACACAGTACTCCAGGTGTGGTCACATCACAGCACACAGTACTCCAGATGTGGTCACATCACAACACACAGTACTCCAGGTGGGGTCACATCACAGCACACAGTACTCCAGGTGGGGTCACATCACAGCACGCAGTACTCCAGGTATGGTCACATCACAGCACACAGTACTCCAGGTGTGGTCAGATCAGCACACAGTACTCCAGGTGTGGTCACATCACAGCACACAGTACTCCAGGTATGGTCACATCACAGCACACAGTACTCCAGGTGTGGTCAGATCAGCACACAGTACTCCAGGTGTGGTCACATCACAGCACACAGTACTCCAGGTGTGGTCATATCACAGCACACAGTACTCCAGATGTGGTCACATCACAGCACACAGTACTCCAGGTGTGGTCAGATCAGCACACAGTACTCCAGGTATGGTCACATCACAGCACACAGTACTCCAGGTGTGGTCATATCACAGCACACAGTACTCCAGATGTGGTCACATCACAGCACACAGTACTCCAGGTGTGGTCACACCACGGCATACAGTACTCCAGGTGTGGTCACATGACAGCACACAGTACTCCAGGTGTGGTCACACCACGGCATACAGTACTCCAGGTGTGGTCACATCACAGCACACAGTACTCCAGGTGTGGTCACATCACAGCACACAGTACTCCAGGTGTGGTCATATCACAGCACACAGTACTCCAGATGTGGTCACATCACAGCACACAGTACTCCAGATGTGGTCACATCACAGCACACAGTACTCCAGGTGTGGTCACATCACAGCACACAGTACTCCAGGTGTGGTCACATCACAGCACACAGTACTCCAGGTGTGGTCACATCACAGCACACAGTGCTCCAGGTGTGGTCACATCACAGCACACAGTACTCCAGGTGCGGTCACATCGCAGCACACAGTACTCCAGGTGTGGTCACATCACAGCACACAGTACTCCAGGTGTGGTCACATCACAGCACACAGTACTCCAGGTGTGGTCATATCACAGCACACAGTACTCCAGATGTGGTCACATCACAGCACACAGTACTCCAAATGTGGTCACATCACAGCACACAGTACTCCAGGTGTGGTCACATCACAGCACACAGTACTCCAGGTGTGGTCACATCACAGCACACAGTGCTCCAGGTGTGGTCACATCACAGCACACAGTACTCCAGGTGCGGTCACATCGCAGCACACAGTACTCCAGGTGTGGTCACATCACAGCACACAGTACTCCAGGTGTGGTCACATCACAGCACACAGTACTCCAGGTATGGTCACATCACAGCACACAGTACTCCAGATGTGGTCACATCACAGCACACAGTACTCCAGGTGTGGTCACATCACAGCACACAGTACTCCAGGTGTGGTCACATCACAGCACACAGTACTCCAGGTGCGGTCACATCGCAGCACACAGTAATCCAGGTGTGGTCACATCACAGCACACAGTACTCCAGGTGTGGTCACATCACAGGACACAGTACTCCAGGTATGGTCACATCAGCACACAGTACTCCAGGTATGGTCACATCAGCACACAGTACTCCAGGTGTCGTCACATCACAGCACACAGTGCTCCAGGAGTGGTCACATCACCGCATACAGTACTCCAGGTATGGTCACATCACAGCACACAGTACTCCAGGAGTGGTCACATCACCGCATACAGTACTCCAGGTATGGTCACATCACAGCACACAGTACTCCAGGTGTGGTCACATCACAGCACACAGTACTCCAGGTATGGTCACATCACAGCACACAGTGCTCCAGATGTGGTCACATCACGACATACAGTACTCCAGGTGTGGTCACATCACAGCACACAGTACTCCAGGTGTGGTCACATCACAGCACACAGTGCTCCAGATGTGGTCACATCACAGCACACAGTACTCCAGATGTGGTCAAATCACAGCACACAGTACTCCAGATGTGGTCAAATCACAGCACACAGTACTCCAGGTGTGGTCACATCACAGCACACAGTGCTCCAGGTGTGCACACATCAGCACACAGTACTCCAGGTGTGGTCACATCACAGCGCACAGTACTCCAGGTGTGGTCACATCACAGCACACAGTGCTCCAGGAGTGGTCACATCACCGCATACAGTACTCCAGGTGTGGTCACATCACAGCACACAGTACTCCAGGTGTGGTCACATCACAGCACACAGTACTCCAGGTGTGGTCACATCACAGCACACAGTACTCCAGGTGTGGTCACATCACAGCACACAGTACTCCAGGTGTGGTCACATCACAGCACACAGTACTCCAGGTGTGGTCACATCACAGCACACAGTACTCCAGGTGTGGTCACATCAGCACACAGTACTCCAGGTATGGTCACATCACAGGACACAGTACTCCAGGTGTGCACACATCAGCACACAGTACTCCAGGTGTGGTCACATCACAGCACACAGTACTCCAGGTGTGGTCACATCACAGCACACAGTACTCCAGGTGTGCTGTGATGTGACCACACCTGGAGTACTGTGTGCTGTGATGTGACCACACCTGGAGTACTGGAGTACTGTGTTCTGGCGTCCTGTGTGCTGTGATGTGACCACACCTGGAGTACTGTGTGCCGTGATATGACCACACCTGGAGTACTGTGTGCTGTGATGTGACCACACCTGGAGTACTGCGTGCTGTGATGTGACCACATCTGGAGCACTGTGTGCTGTGATGTGACCACATCTGGAGTACTGTGTGCTGTGATGTGACCACACCTGGAGTACTGTGTGCTGTGATGTGACCACATCTGGAGTACTGTGTGCTGTGATATGACCACACCTGGAGTACTGTGTGCTGTGATGTGACCACACCTGGAGTACTGTGTGCTGTGATGTGACCACACCTGGAGTACTGTGTGCTGTGATGTGACCACACCTGGAGTACTGTGTGCTGTGATGTGACCACATCTGGAGTACTGTGTGCTGTGATGTGACCACACCTGGAGTACTGTATGCCGTGGTGTGACCACACCTGGAGTACTGTGTGCCGTGGTGTGACCACACCTGGAGTACTGTGTGCTGTGATGTGACCACATCTGGAGTACTGTGTGCTGTGATATGACCACACCTGGAGTACTGTGTGCTGTGATGTGACCACACCTGGAGTACTGTGTGCTGATGTGACCATACCTGGAGTACTGTGTGCTGTGATGTGACCACACCTGGAGTACTGCGTGCTGTGATGTGACCACATCACAGCACACAGTACTCCAGGTGTGGTCACATCACAGCACACAGTGCTCCAGGTGTGGTCACATCACAGCACACAGTACTCCAGGTGTGGTCACATCAGCACACAGTACTCCAGGTATGGTCACATCACAACACACAGTACTCCAGGTGTGGTCACATCAGCACACAGTACTCCAGGTGTGGTCACATCACAGCACACAGTACTCCAGGTGTGGTCACATCACAGCACACAGTACTCCAGGTCTGGTCACATTTGCACACAGTACTCCAGGTGTGGTCACATTACAGCACACAGTACTCCCGGTGTGGTCACATCACAGCACACAGTACTCCAGGTGTGGTCACATCACAGCACACAGTACTCCAGGTGTGGTCACATCAGCACACAGTACTCCAGGTATGGTCACATCACAGCACACAGTACTCCAGGTGTGGTCACATCACAGCACACAGTACTCCAGGTGTGGTCACATCACAGCACACAGTACTCCAGGTGTGGTCACATCAGCACACAGTACTCCAGGTATGGTCACATCACAGCACACAGTACTCCAGATGTGGTCACATCACAGCACACAGTACTCCAGGTGTGGTCACATCACAGCACACAGTACTCCAGGTGTGGTCACATCACAGCACACAGTACTCCAGGTATGGTCACATCACAGCACACAGTACTCCAGGTGTGGTCACATCACAGCACACAGTACTCCAGGTGTGGTCACATCACAGCACACGGTACTCCAGGTGTGGCCACATCAGCAAACAGTACTCCAGGTGTGGTCACATCACTGCACACAGTACTCCAGGTGTGGTCACATCACAGCACACAGTACTCCAGGTGTGGTCACATCACTGCACACAGTACTCCAGGTGTGGTCACATCACAGCACACAGTACTCCAGGTGTGGTCACATCACAGCACACAGTACTCCAGGTGTGGTCACATCACAACACACAGTACACCAGGTGTGGTCACATCACTGCACATAGTACTCCAGGTGTGGTCACATCACTGCACACAGTACTCCAGGTGTGGTCACATCACAGCATACAGTACTCCAGGTGTGGTCACATCACAGCACACAGTGCTCCAGATGTGGTCACATCACAGCACACAGGACTCCAGGTGTGGTCACATTACAGCACACAGTACTCCAGGAGTGGTCACATCACTGCACACAGTACTCCAGGTGTGGTCACATCACTGCACACAGTACTCCAGGTATGGTCACATGACGCCACACAGTACTCCAGGTGTGGTCACATCACAGCACACAGTACTCCAAGTGTGGTCACATGACACCACACAGTACTCCAGATGTGGTCACATCACAGCACACAGTACTCCAAGTGTGGTCACATGACACCACACAGTACTCCAGATGTGGTCACATCACAGCACACAGTGCTCCAGATGTGGTCACATCACTGTACACAGTACTCCAGGTATGGTCACATCACAGCACACAGTACTCCAGGTGTGGTCACACCACGGCATACAGTACTCCAGGTGTGGTCACATCACAGCACACAGTACTCCAGGTGTGGTCACACCACGGCATACAGTACTCCAGGTGTGGTCACATCACAGCACACAGTACTCCAGGTGTGGTCACACCACGGCATACAGTACTCCAGGTGTGGTCACATCACAGCACACAGTACTCCAGATGTGGTCACATCACAGCACACAGTACTCCAGGTGTGGTCATATCACAGCACACAGTACTCCAGATGTGGTCACATCACAGCACACAGTACTCCAGGTGTGGTCACACCACGGCATACAGTACTCCAGGTGTGGTCACATCACAGCACACAGTACTCCAGATGTGGTCACATCACAGCACACAGTACTCCAGGTGTGGTCACATCACAGCACACAGTACTCCAGGTGTGGTCACATCACAGCACACAGTACTCCAGGTGTGGTCACATCACAGCACACAGTACTCCAGGTGTGGTCACATCACAGCACACAGTACTCCAGGTGTGGTCATATCACAGCACACAGTACTCCAGATGTGGTCACATCACAGCACACAGTACTCCAGGTGTGGTCACATCACAGCACACAGTACTCCAGATGTGGTCACATCACAGCACACAGTGCTCCAGATGTGGTCACATCACAGCACGCAGTACTCCAGGTGTGGTCACATCACAGCACACAGTACTCCAGGTGTGGTCATATCACAGCACACAGTACTCCAGATGTGGTCACATCACAGCACACAGTACTCCAGGTGTGGTCACATCACAGCACACAGTACTCCAGATGTGGTCACATCACAGCACACAGTACTCCAGGTGTGGTCACATCACAGCACACAGTACTCCAGGTGTGGTCACATCACAGCACACAGTACTCCAGATGTGGTCACATCACAGCACACAGTACTCCAGATGTGGTCACATCACAGCACACAGTACTCCAGGTATGGTCACATCAGCACACAGTACTCCAGGTATGGTCACATCAGCACACAGTACTCCAGGTGTCGTCACATCACAGCACACAGTGCTCCAGGAGTGGTCACATCACCGCATACAGTACTCCAGGTGTGGTCACATCACCGCATACAGTACTCCAGGTGTGGTCACATCACAGCACACAGTACTCCAGGTATGGTCACATCACAGCACACAGTACTCCAGGTATGGTCACATCACAGCACACAGTGCTCCAGATGTGGTCACATCACGGCATACAGTACTCCAGGTGTGGTCACATCACAGCACACAGTACTCCAGGTGTGGTCACATCACAGCACACAGTGCTCCAGATGTGGTCACATCACAGCACACAGTACTCCAGATGTGGTCAAATCACAGCACACAGTAATCCAGGTATGGTCACATCACAAGACACAGTACTCCAGGTGTGCACACATCAGCACACAGTACTCCAGGTGTGGTCACATCACAGCGCACAGTACTCCAGGTGTGGTCACATCACAGCACACAGTACTCCAGGTATGGTCACATCACAGCACACAGTGCTCCAGATGTGGTCACATCACGGCATACAGTACTCCAGGTGTGGTCACATCACAGCACACAGTACTCCAGGTGTGGTCACATCACAGCACACAGTACTCCAGGTGTGGTCACATCACAGCACACAGTACTCCAGGTATGGTCACATCACAGCACACAGTACTCCAGGTGTGGTCACATCACAGCGCACAGTACTCCAGGTGTGGTCACATCACAGCACACAGTACTCCAGGTGTGGTCACATCACAGCACACAGTGCTCCAGATGTGGTCACATCACAGCACACAGTACTCCAGATGTGGTCAAATCACAGCACACAGTAATCCAGGTATGGTCACATCACAAGACACAGTACTCCAGGTGTGCACACATCAGCACACAGTACTCCAGGTGTGGTCATATCTCAGCACACAGTACTCCAGGTATGGTCACATCACTGCACACAGTGCTCCAGATGTGGTCACATCACGGCATACAGTACTCCAGGTGTGGTCACATCACAGCACACAGTACTCCAGGTGTGGTCACATCACAGCACACAGTGCTCCAGATGTGGTCACATCACAGCACACAGTACTCCAGATGTGGTCAAATCACAGCACACAGTAATCCAGGTATGGTCACATCACAAGACACAGTACTCCAGGTGTGCACACATCAGCACACAGTACTCCAGGTGTGGTCACATCACAGCGCACAGTACTCCAGGTGTGGTCACATCACAGCACACAGTACTCCAGGTATGGTCACATCACAGCACACAGTGCTCCAGATGTGGTCACATCACGGCATACAGTACTCCAGGTGTGGTCACATAACAGCACAGAGTACTCCAGGTATGGTCACATCACAGCACACAGTACTCCAGGTGTGGTCACATCACAGCACACAGTACTCCAGGTATGGTCACATAACAGCACAGAGTACTCCAGGTATGGTCACATCACAGCACACAGTACTCCAGGTATGGTCACATAACAGCACAGAGTACTCCAGGTATGGTCACATCACAGCACACAGTACTCCAGGTATGGTCACATCACAGCACACAGTACTCCAGGTATGGTCACATAACAGCACAGAGTACTCCAGGTATGGTCACATCACAGCACACAGTACTCCAGGTATGGTCACATCACGGCACACAGTACACCAGGTGTGGTCACATCAACACACAGTACTCCAGGTGTGGTCATATCACAGCACACAGTACACCAGGTGTGGTCACATCAGCACACATTACTCCAGGTGTGGTCACATCACAGCACACAGTACTCCAGGTGTGGTCACATCACAGCACACAGTACTCCAGGTGTGGTCACATCAGCACACAGTAATCCAGGTATGGTCACATCACAGCACACAGTACTTCGGGTATGGTCACATCACAGCACACAGTGCTCCAGGTGTGGTCACATCACAGCACACAGTACTCCAGGTGTGGTCACATCAGCACACAGTACTCCAGGTATGGTCACATCACAGCACACAGTACTCCAGGTATGGTCACATCACAGCACACAGTACTCCAGGTGTGGTCACATCACAGCACACAGTACTCCAGGTATGGTCACATCACAGCACACAGTACTCCAGGTGTGGTCACATCACAGCACACAGTACTCCAGGTATGGTCACATCACAGCACACAGTGCTCCAGTTGTGGTCACATCACAGTACACAGTGCTCCAGGTGTGGTCACATCACAGCACACAGTACTCCAGGTGTGGTCACATCACAGCACACAGTACTCCAGTTGTGGTCACATCACAGTACACAGTACTCCAGATGTGGTCACATCACAGCACACAGTACTCCAGGGGTGGTCACATCACAGCACACAGTACTCCAGATGTGGTCACATCACAGCACACAGTGCTCCAGATGTGGTCACATCACAGCACGCAGTACTCCAGGTGTGGTCACATCACAGCACACAGTACTCCAGGTGTGGTCACATCACAGCACACAGTACTCCAGGTGTGGTCACATCACAGCACACAGTGCTCCAGTTGTGGTCACATCACAGTACACAGTGCTCCAGGTGTGGTCACATCACAGCACACAGTACTCCAGGTATGGTCACATCACAGCACACAGTACTCCAGGTGTGGTCACATCACAGCACACAGTACTCCAGGTATGGTCACATCACAGCACACAGTGCTCCAGTTGTGGTCACATCACAGTACACAGTGCTCCAGGTGTGGTCACATCACAGCACACAGTACTCCAGGTGTGGTCACATCACAGCACACAGTACTCCAGTTGTGGTCACATCACAGTACACAGTACTCCAGATGTGGTCACATCACAGCACACAGTACTCCAGGGGTGGTCACATCACAGCACACAGTACTCCAGATGTGGTCACATCACAGCACACAGTGCTCCAGATGTGGTCACATCACAGCACGCAGTACTCCAGGTGTGGTCACATCACAGCACACAGTACTCCAGGTGTGGTCATATCACGGCACACAGTACTCCAGATGTGGTCACATCACAGCACACAGTACTCCAGATGTGGTCACATCACAGCACACAGTACTCCAGATGTGGTCACATCACAGCACACAGTGCTCCAGATGTGGTCACATCAGCACACAGTACTCCAGGTATGGTCACATCACAGGACACAGTACTCCAGGTATGGTCACATCAGCACACAGTACTCCAGGTGTCGTCACATCACAGCACCCAGTGCTCCAGGAGTGGTCACATCACAGCACACAGTACTCCAGGTATGGTCACATCAGCATACAGTACTCCAGGTGTGGTCACATCACAGCACACAGTACTCCAGGTATGGTCTCATCAGCATACAGTACTCCAGGTATGGTCACATCAGCATACAGTACTCCAGGTGTGGTCACATCACAGCACACAGTACTCTAGGTATGGTCACATCACAGCACACAGTGCTCCAGATGTGGTCACATCACGGCATACAGTACTCCAGGTGTGGTCACATCACAGCACACAGTACTCCAGGTGTGGTCACATCACAGCACACAGTGCTCCAGATGTGGTCACATCACAGCACACAGTACTCCAGATGTGGTCAAATCACAGCACACAGTAATCCAGGTATGGTCACATCACAAGACACAGTACTCCAGGTGTGCACACATCAGCACACAGTACTCCAGGTGTGGTCACATCACAGCGCACAGTACTCCAGGTGTGGTCACATCACAGCACACAGTGCTCCAGATGTGGTCACATCACAGCACACAGTACTCCAGATGTGGTCAAATCACAGCACACAGTAATCCAGGTATGGTCACATCACAGCACACAGTACTCCAGGTGTGGTCACATCACAGGACACAGTACTCCAGGTGTGCACACATCAGCACACAGTACTCCAGGTGTGGTCACATCACAGGACACAGTACTCCAGGGGTGCACACATCAGCACACAGTACTCCAGGTGTGGTCACATCACAGCACACAGTACTCCAGATGTGGTCAAATCACAGCACACAGTAATCCAGGTATGGTCACATCACAGGACACAGTACTCCAGGTGTGCACACATCAGCACACAGTCCTCCAGGTATGGTCACATCACACCACACAGTACTCCAGGTGTGGTCATATCTCAGCACACAGTACTCCAGGTGTGGTCACATCACAGCACACAGTACTCCAGGTGTGGTCACATCACAGGACACAGTACTCCAGGTGTGCACACATCAGCACACAGTACTCCAGGTGTGGTCACATCACAGCACACAGTACTCCAGATGTGGTCAAATCACAGCACACAGTAATCCAGGTATGGTCACATCACAGGACACAGTACTCCAGGTGTGGTCATATCTCAGCACACAGTACTCCAGGTATGGTCACATCACACCACACAGTACTCCAGGTGTGGTCATATCTCAGCACACAGTACTCCAGGTATGGTCACATAACAGCACAGAGTACTCCAGGTATGGTCACATCACAGCACACAGTACTCCAGGTATGGTCACATCACAGCACACAGTACACCAGGTGTGGTCACATCAGCACACATTACTCCAGGTGTGGTCATATCTCAGCACACAGTACTCCAGGTATGGTCACATAACAGCACAGAGTACTCCAGGTATGGTCACATCACAGCACACAGTACTCCAGGTATGGTCACATCACGGCACACAGTACACCAGGTGTGGTCACATCAACACACAGTACTCCAGGTGTGGTCATATCACAGCACACAGTACACCAGGTGTGGTCACATCAGCACACATTACTCCAGGTGTGGTCACATCACAGCACACAGTACTCCAGGTGTGGTCACATCACAGCACACAGTACTCCAGGTGTGGTCACATCAGCACACAGTAATCCAGGTATGGTCACATCACAGCACACAGTACTCCAGGTATGGTCACATCACAGCACACAGTGCTCCAGGTGTGGTCACATCACAGCACACAGTACTCCAGGTGTGGTCACATCAACACACAGTACTCCAGGTATGGTCACATCACAGCACACAGTACTCCAGGTATGGTCACATCACAGCACACAGTACTCCAGGTGTGGTCACATCACAGCACACAGTACTCCAGGTATGGTCACATCACAGCACACAGTGCTCCAGGTGTGGTCACATCACAGCACACAGTACTCCAGGTGTGGTCACATCACAGCACACAGTACTCCAGGTATAGTCACATCACAGCACACAGTACTCCAGGTGTGGTCACATCACAGCACACAGTACTCCAGGTGTGGTCACATCACAGCACACAGTACTCCAGGTGTGGTCACATCACAGCACACAGTACTCCAGGTATAGTCACATCACAGCACACAGTACTCCAGGTATAGTCACATCACAGCACACAGTACTCCAGGTGTGGTCACATCACAGCACACAGTACTCCAGGTGTGGTCACATCACAGCACAAGGTACTCCAGGTGTGGTCACATCACAGCACACAGTACTCCAGGTATGGTCACATCACAGCACACAGTACTCCAGGTATAGTCACATCACAGCACACAGTACTCCAGGTGTGGTCACATCACAGCACACAGTACTCCAGATGTGGTCACATCACAGCACACAGTACTCCAGGTATGGTCACATCACAGCACACAGTACTCCAGGTATAGTCACATCACAGCACACAGTACTCCAGGTGTGGTCACATCACAGCACACAGTACTCCAGGTATGGTCACATCACAGCACACAGTACTCCAGGTGTGGTCACATCACAGCACACAGTACTCCAGATGTGGTCACATCACAGCACACAGTGCTCCAGTTGTGGTCACATCACAGTACACAGTGCTCCAGGTGTGGTCACATCACAGCACACAGTACTCCAGGTGTGGTCACATCACGGCACACAGTACTCCAGGTGTGGTCACATCACGGCACACAGTACTCCAGGTGTGGTCACATCACAACACACAGTACTCCAGGTCTGGTCACATCACAGCACACAGTGCACCAGGGTTGGTCACATTTGCACACAGTACTCCAGGTGTGGTCACATTACAGCACACAGTACTCCCGGTGTGGTCACATCAGCACACAGTACTCCAGGTGTGGTCACATCACAGCACACAGTACTCCAGGTGTGGTCACATCACTGCACACAGTACTCCAGGTGTGGTCACATCACTGCACACAGTGCTCCAGGTGTGGTCACATCACAACACACAGTACTCCAGGTGTGGTCACATCACAACACACAGTACACCAGGTGTGGTCACATCACAACACACAGTACACCAGGTATGGTCACATCACTGCACACAGTACTCCAGGTGTGGTCACATCACTGCACACAGTACTCCAGGTGTGGTCACATCACTGCACACAGTGCTCCAGGTGTGGTCACATCACAACACACAGTACACCAGGTGTGGTCACATCACAACACACAGTACACCAGGTGTGGTCACATCACTGCACACAGTACTCCAGGTGTGGTCACATCACAGCATACAGTACTCCAGGTGTGGTCACATCACAGCACACAGTGCTCCAGATGTGGTCACATCACAGCACACAGTACTCCAGGTGTGGTCACATTACAGCACACAGTACTCCAGGTGTGGTCACATCACAGCACACAGTACTCCAGATGTGGTCACATCACTGCACACAGTACTCCAGGTGTGGTCACATCACAGCACACAGTGCTCCAGGTGTGGTCACATCACAACACACAGTACACCAGGTGTGGTCACATCACTGCACATAGTACTCCAGATGTGGTCACATCACTGCACACAGTACTCCAGGTGTGGTCACATCACAGCATACAGTACTCCAGGTGTGGTCACATCACAGCACACAGTGCTCCAGATGTGGTCACATCACAGCACACAGTACTCCAGGAGTGGTCACATCACTGCACACAGTACTCCAGGTGTGGTCACATCACTGCACACAGTACTCCAGGTATGGTCACATGACACCACATAGTACTCCAGGTGTGGTCACATCACAGCACACAGTACTCCAGGTGTGGTCACATCACAGCACACAGTACTCCAGGTATGGTCACATCACTGCACACAGTACTCCAGGTGTGGTCACATCACAGCACACAGTACTCCAGGTATGGTCACATGACACCACACAGTACTCCAGGTATGGTCACATCACAGCACACAGTACTCCAGGTGTGGTCACATTACCGCACACAGTACTCCAGGTGTGGTCACATCACAGCACACAGTACTCCAGGTGTGGTCACATCACAGCACACAGTACTCCAGATGTGGTCACATCAGCACACAGTACTCCAGGTGTAGTCACATCACAGCACACAGTACTCCAGGTGTGGTCACATCACAGCACACAGTACTCCAGGTGTAGTCACATCACAGCACACAGTACTCCAGATGTGGTGACATCACAGCACACAGTGCTCCAGATGTGGTCACATCACAGCACGCAGTACTCCAGGCGGGGTCACATCACAGCACGCAGAACTCCAGGTGTGGTCAGATCAGCACACAGTACTCCAGGTGTGGTCACATCACAGCACACAGTACTCCAGGTATGGTCACATCACAGCACACAGTACTCCAGGTGTGGTCACACCACGGCATACAGTACTCCAGGTGTGGTCACATCACAGCACACAGTACTCCAGGTGTGGTCACACCACGGCATACAGTACTCCAGGTGTGGTCACATCACAGCACACAGTACTCCAGATGTGGTCACATCACAGCACACAGTACTCCAGGTGTGGTCACATCACAGCACACAGTACTCCAGGTATGGTCACATCACAGCACACAGTACTCCAGGTGTGGTCACATCACAGCACACAGTACTCCAGGTGTGGTCATATCACAGCACACAGTACTCCAGATGTGGTCACATCACAGCACCCAGTACTCCAGGTGTGGTCACATCACAGCACACAGTACTCCAGATGTGGTCACATCACAGCACACAGTACTCCAGGTGTGATCACATCACAGCACACAGTACTCCAGGTGTGGTCACATCACAGCACACAGTACTCCAGGTGCGGTCACATCGCAGCACACAGTAATCCAGGTATGGTCACATCACAGGACACAGTACTCCAGGTATGGTCACATCAGCACACAGTACTCCAGGTATGGTCACATCAGCACACAGTACTCCAGGTGTCGTCACATCACAGCACACAGTGCTCCAGGAGTGGTCACATCACCGCATACAGTACTCCAGGTGTGGTCACATCACAGCACACAGTACTCCAGGTATGGTCACATCACAGCACACAGTGCTCCAGATGTGGTCACATCACGGCATACAGTACTCCAGGTGTGGTCACATCACAGCACACAGTACTCCAGGTCTGGTCACATCACAGCACACGGTACTCCAGGTGTGGTCACATCACAGCACACAGTACTCCAGGTGTGGTCACATCACAGCACACAGTGCTCCAGATGTGGTCACATCACAGCACACAGTACTCCAGGTGTGGTCACATCACAGCACACAGTACTCCAGATGTGGTCAAATCACAGCACACAGTAATCCAGGTATGGTCACATCACAAGACACAGTACTCCAGGTGTGCACACATCAGCACACAGTACTCCAGGTGTGGTCACATCACAGCACACAGTACTCCAGGTGTGGTCACATCACAGCGCACAGTACTCCAGGTGTGGTCACATCACAGCACACAGTGCTCCAGATGTGGTCACATCACAGCACACAGTACTCCAGATGTGGTCAAATCACAGCACACAGTATTCCAGGTGTGGTCACACCAGCACACAGTACTCCAGATGTGGTCACATCACAGGACACAGTACTCCAGGTGTGCACACATCAGCACACAGTACTTCAGGTGTGGTCACATCACAGCGCACAGTACTCCAGGTGTGGTCACATCACAGCACACAGTACTCCAGGTGTGGTCACATCACAGCACACAGTGCTCCAGATGTGGTCACATCACAGCACACAGTACTCCAGATGTGGTCAAATCACAGCACACAGTAATCCAGGTATGGTCACATCACAGGACACAGTACTCCAGGTGTGCACACATCAGCACACAGTACTCCAGGTGTGGTCACATCACAGCACACAGTAATCCAGGTATGGTCACATCACAGGACACAGTACTCCAGGTGTGCACACATCAGCACACAGTACTCCAGGTGTGGTCACATCACAGCACACAGTACTCCAGGTGTGGTCACATCACAGCACACAGTACTCCAGGTATGGTCACATCACACCACACAGTACTCCAGGTGTGGTCAAATCACAGCACACAGTACTCCAGGTGTGGTCAAATCACAGCACACAGTACTCCAGGTATGGTCACATCACACCACACAGTACTCCAGGTGTGGTCAAATCACAGCACACAGTACTCCAGGTATGGTCACATCACACCACACAGTACTCCAGGTGTGGTCATATCTCAGCACACAGTACTCCAGGTGTGGTCACATAACAGCACACAGTACTCCAGGTGTGGTAACATCACAGCACACAGTACTCCAGGTGTGGTCACATCACAGCACACAGTACTCCAGGTATGGTCACATCACGGCACACAGTACACCAGGTGTGGTCACATCAGCACACATTACTCCAGGTGTGGTCACATCACAGCACACAGTACTCCAGGTGTGGTCACATCACAGCACACAGTACTCCAGGTGTGGTCACATCAGCACACAGTACTCCAGGTATGGTCACATCACAGCACACAGTACTCCAGGTATGGTCACATCACAGCACACAGTACTCCAGGTGTGGTCACATCACAGCACACAGTGCTCCAGGTGTGGTCACATCACAGCACACAGTACTCCAGGTGTGGTCACATCAGCACACAGTACTCCAGGTATGGTCACATCACAGCACACAGTACTCCAGGTGTGGTCACATCAGCACACAGTACTCCAGGTATGGTCACATCACAGCACACAGTACTCCAGATGTGGTCACATCACAGCACACAGTACTCCAGGTGTGGTCACATCACAGCACACAGTACTCCAGGTATGGTCACATCACAGCACACAGTGCTCCAGTTGTGGTCACATCACAGCACACAGTGCTCCAGGTGTGGTCACATCACAGTACACAGTGCTCCAGGTGTGGTCACATCACAGCACACAGTACTCCAGGTGTGGTCACATCACGGCACACAGTACTCCAGGTGTGGTCACATCACAGCACACAGTACTCCAGGTCTGGTCACATCACAGCACACAGTACTCCAGATGTGGTCACATCACAGCACACAGTACTCCAGGTGTGGTCACATCGCGGCATACAGTACTCCAGGTGTGGTCATATCACAGCATACAGTACTCCAGGTGAGGTCACATCACAGCACACAGTACTCCAGGTGTGGTCACATCACATCACACAGTACTCCAGGTATGGTCACATCGCGGCATACAGTACTCCAGGTGTGGTCACATCACAGCATACAGTACTCCAGGTATGGTCACATCGCGGCATACAATACTCCAGGTGTGGTCACATCACAGCACACAGTACTCCAGGTGTGGTCACATCACAGCACACAGTCCTCCAGGTGTGGTCACATCACAGCACACAGCACTCCAGGTGTGGTCACATCACAGCACACAGTACTCCAGGTGTGGTCACATCACAGCACACAGTACACCAGGTGTGGTCACATCACAGCACACAGTACTCCAGGTGTGGTCACATCACAGAACACAGTACTCCAGGTGTGGTCACATCACAGCACACAGTACTCCAGATGTGGTCAAATCACAGAACACAGTACTCCAGGTGTGGTCACATCACAGCACACAGTCCTCCAGGTGTGGTCACATCACAGCACACAGTACTCCAGGTGTGGTCACATCACAGCACACAGTACTCCAGGTGTGGTCACATCACAGCACACAGTACTCCAGGTGTGGTCACATCACAGCACACAGTACTCCAGGTGTGGTCACATCACTGCACACAGTACTCCAGGTATGGTCACATCACAGCACACAGTACTCCAGGTGTGGTCACATCACAGCACACAGTACTCCAGATGTGGTCACATCACTGCACACAGTACTCCAGGTGTGGTCACATCACAGCACACAGTACTCCAGGTGTGGTCACATCACAGCACACAGTACTCCAGGTGTGGTCACATCACAGCACACAGTACTCCAGGTGTGGTCACATCACAGCACACAGTACTCCAGGTGTGGTCACATCACAGCACACAGTACTCCAGGTGTGGTCACATCACTGCACACAGTACTCCAGGTGTGGTCACATCACAGCACACAGTACTCCAGGTGTGGTCACATCACAGCACACAGTACTCCAGGTGTGGTCACATCACAGCACACAGTACTCCAGGTGTGGTCACATCACAGAACACAGTACTCCAGGTGTGGTCACATCACAGCACACAGTACTCCAGATGTGGTCAAATCACAGAACACAGTACTCCAGGTGTGGTCACATCACAGAACACAGTACTCCAGGTGTGGTCACATCACAGCACACAGTACTCCAGATGTGGTCAAATCACAGAACACAGTACTCCAGGTGTGGTCACATCACAGCACGCAGGACGCCAGGTGTGGTCACATCACAGCACACAGTACTCCAGATGTGGTCACATCACAGAACACAGTACTCCAGATGTGGTCACATCACAGAACACAGTACTCCAGGTGTGGTCACATCACAGCACACAGTACTCCAGGTGTGGTCACATCACAGCACACAGTACTCCAGATGTGGTCACATCAGCACACAGTACTCCAGGTGTGGTCACATCACAGCACACAGTACTCCAGGTGTGGTCACATCACAGCACACAGTACTCCAGGTGTGGTCACATCAGCACACTGTACTCCAGGTGTGGTCACATCACAGCACACAGTACTCCAGGTG
The DNA here is from genome assembly GCF_037043375.1 of Chiloscyllium plagiosum. Lineage (NCBI taxonomy): Eukaryota > Metazoa > Chordata > Chondrichthyes > Orectolobiformes > Hemiscylliidae > Chiloscyllium > Chiloscyllium plagiosum. Next base: position 162,546,955 of record NW_028270140.1, on the reverse strand, counting down.
TGGTCACATCACAGCACACAGTACTCCAGGTGTGGTCACATCAGCACACAGTACTCCAGGTGTTGTCACATCAGCACACAGTGCTCCAGGTGTGGTCACATCACAGCACACAGTGCTCCAGGTGTGGTCACATCACAGCACACAGTACACCAGGTGTGGTCACATCAGCACACAGTGCTCCAGGTTTGGTCACATCAGCACACAGTACTCCAGGAGTGGTCACATCACAGCACACAGTACTCCAGGAGTGGTCACATCACAGCACACAGTACTCCAGGTGTGGTCACATCACAGCACACAGTGTTCCAGGTGTGGTCACATCACAGCACACAGTACACCAGGTGTGGTCACATCAGCACACAGTGCTCCAGGTTTGGTCACATCAGCACACAGTACTCCAGGAGTGGTCACATCACAGCACACAGTACTCCAGGTGTTGTCACATCAGCACACAGTGCTCCAGGTGTGGTCACATCACAGCACACAGTACACCAGGTGTGGTCACATCAGCACACAGTGCTCCAGGTGTGGTCACATCAGCACACAGTACTCCAGGAGTGGTCACATCACAGCACACAGTACTCCAGGTGTGGTCACATCACAGCACACAGTGCTCCAGATGTGGTCACATCACAGCACACAGTACTCCAGGTGTGGTCACATCACAGCACACAGTACTCCAGATGTGGTCACATCACAGCACACAGTACTCCAGGTGTGGTCACATCACAGCACACAGTACTCCAGATGTGGTCACATCACAGCACACAATACTCCAGGTGTGGTCACATCACAGCACACAGTGCTCCAGATGTGGTCACATCAGCACACAGTACTCCATGTGTGGTCACATCACAGCACACAGTACTCCAGGTGTGGTCACATCACAGCACACAGTACTCCAGGTGTGTTCACCTCACAGCACACAGTACTCCAGGTGTGTTCACCTCACAGCACACAGTGCTCCAGGTGTGTTCACATCACAGCACACAGTACTCCAGGTGTGGTCACATCACAGCACACAGTACTCCAGGTGTGTTCACCTCACAGCACACAGTGCTCCAGGTGTGTTCACATCACAGCACACAGTACTCCAGGTGTGGTCACATCAGCACACAGTACTCCAGGTGTGTTCACCTCACAGCACACAGTGCTCCAGGTGTGTTCACATCAGCACACAGTACTCCAGGTGTTGTCACATCACAGCACACAGTACTCCAGGTGTGGTCACATCAGCACACAGGACTCCAGGTGTTGTCACATCACAGCACACAGTACTCCAGGTGTGGTCACATCACAGCACACAGTAATCCAGGTGTGGTCACATCAGCACACAGTACTCTAGGTGTGGTCACATCAGCACACAGGACTCCAGGTGTGGTCACATCACAGAACACAGTACTCCAGGTGTGGTCACATCACAGCACACAGTACTCCAGGTGTGGTCACATCACAGCACACAGTACTCCAGGTATGGTCACATCACAGCACACAGTACTCCAGGTGTGGTCACATCACAGCACACAGTGCTCCAGGTGTGGTCACATCACAGCACACAGTACTCCAGGTGTGGTCACATCACAGCACACAGTACTCCAGGTATGGTCACATCAGCACACAGTACTCCAGGTGTGGTCACATCACAGCACACAGTACTCCAGGTGTGGTCACATCACATCACTCAGTACTCCAGGTATGGTCACATCACAGCACACAGTACTCCAGGTATGGTCACATCAGAGCACACAGTACTCCAGGTATGGTCACATCACAGCACACAGTACTCCAGGTGTGGTCACATCAGCACACAGTACTCCAGGTGTGGTCACATCACAGCACACAGTACTCCAGGTGTGGTCACATCACAGCACACAGTACTCCAGGTATGGTCACATCACAGCACACAGTACTCCAGGTGTGGTCACATCACAGCACACAGTACTCCAGGTGTGGTCACATCACAGCACACAGTACACCAGATGTTGTCACATCACAGCACACAGTACACCAGGTGTGGTCACATCACAGCACACAGTACTCCAGGTATGGTCACATCACAGCACACAGTACTCCAGGTGTGGTCACATCACAGCACACAGTACTCCAGGTGTGTTCACATCAGCACACAGTACTCCAGGTGTGGTCACATCACATCACTCAGTACTCCAGGTATGGTCACATCACAGCACACAGTACTCCAGGTATGGTCACATCATAGCACACAGTACTCCAGGTGTGGTCACATCACAGCACACAGTTCTCCAGGTGTTGTCACATCACAGCACTCAGTACACCAGGTATGGTCACATCACTGCACACAGTACTCCAGGTATGGTCACATCACAGCACACAGTACTCCAGGTATGGTCAAATCACAGCACACAGTACTCCAGGTATGGTCACATCACAGCACACAGTACACCAGGTGTTGTCACATCACAGCACACAGTACTCCAGGTATGGTCACATCACAGCACACAGTCCTCCAGGTGTGGTCACATCACAACACACAGTACTCCAGGTGTTGTCACATCACAGCACTCAGTACACCAGGTGTGGTCACATCATAGCACACAGTACTCCAGGTGTGGTCAAATCACAGCACACAGTACTCCAGGTGTGGTCACATCACAGCACACAGTACTCCAGGTGTGGTCAAATCACAGCACACAGTACTCCAGGTGTGGTCACATCACATCACTCAGTACTCCAGGTGTGGTCACATCACAGCACACAGTACTCCAGGTGTGGTCACATCACAGCACACAGTACTCCAGGTGTGGTCAAATCACAGCACACAGTACTCCAGGTGTGGTCACATCACAGCACACAGTACACCAGGTGTTGTCACATCACAGCACACAGTACACCAGGTGTGGTCACATCACAGCACACAGTACTCCAGGTATGGTCACATCACAGCACACAGTACTCCAGGTGTGGTCACATCACAGCACACAGTACTCCAGGTGTGGTCACATCACATCACTCAGTACTCCAGGTATGGTCACATCACAGCACACAGTACTCCAGGTATGGTCACATCACAGCACACAGTACTCCAGGTGTGGTCACATCACAGCACACAGTACTCCAGGTGTGGTCACATCACAGCACACAGTACTCCAGGTGTGGTCACATCACAGCACACAGTTCTCCAGGTGTTGTCACATCACAGCACACAGTACTCCAGGTGTGGTCACATCACAGCACACAGTACTCCAGGTATGGTCACATCACAGCACACAGTACTCCAGGTATGGTCAAATCACAGCACACAGTACTCCAGGTGTGGTCACATCACAGCACACAGTACTCCAGGTATGGTCACATCACAGCACACAGTGCTCCAGGTGTGGTCACATCACAGCACACAGTACTCCAAGTGTGGTCACATCACAGCACACAGTACTCCAGGTATGGTCACATCACAGCACACAGTACTCCAGGTATGGTCACATCACAGCACACAGTACACCAGGTGTTGTCACATCACAGCACACAGTACTCCAGGTATGGTCACATCACAGCACACAGTACTCCAGGTGTGGTCACATCACAGCACACAGTACTCCAGGTGTGGTCACATCACATCACTCAGTACTCCAGGTGTGGTCACATCACAGCACACAGTACTCCAGGTATGGTCACATCATAGCACACAGTACTCCAGGTGTGGTCACATCATAGCACACAGTACTCCAGGTGTGGTCACATCACAGCACACAGTACTCCAGGTATGGTCACATCATAGCACACAGTACTCCAGGTGTGGTCACATCACAGCACACAGTACTCCAGGTGTGGTCACATCACAGCACACAGTACTCCAGGTATGGTCACATCACAGCACACAGTACTCCAGGTGTGGTCACATCACAGCACTCAGTACTCCAGGTCTGGTCACATCACAGCACACAGTACTCCAGGTGTGGTCACATCACAGCACACAGTTCTCCAGGGGTGGTCACATCACAGCACACAGTACTCCAGGTGTGGTCACATCACAGCACACAGTACTCCAGGTGTGGTCACATCACAGCACACAGTACTCCAGGTATGGTCACATCACAGCACACAGTACTCCAGGTGTGGTCACATCACAGCACTCAGTACTCCAGGTCTGGTCACATCACAGCACACAGTACTCCAGGTGTGGTCACATCACAGCACACAGTACACCAGGTGTGGTCACATCACAGCACTCAGTACTCCAGGTGTGGTCACATCACAGCACACAGTACTCCAGGTGTGGTCACATCACAGCACACAGTACTCCAGATGTGGTCACATCACAGCACACAGTACTCCAGGTGTGGTCACATCACAGCACACAGTACACCAGGTGTGGTCACATCACAGCACTCAGTACTCCAGGTGTGGTCACATCACAGCACACAGTACTCCAGATGTGGTCACATCACAGCACACAGTACTCCAGGTGTGGTCACATCACAGGAGACAGTGCTCCAGGTGTGGTCACATCACAGCACACAGTCCTCCAGGTGTGGTCACATCACAACACACAGTACTCCAGATGTGGTCACATCACAGGAGACAGTGCTCCAGGTGTGGTCACATCACAGCACACAGTACTCCAGGTGTGGTCACATCACAGGAGACAGTGCTCCAGGTGTGGTCACATCACAACACACAGTCCTCCAGGTGTGGTCACATCACAGCACACAGTACTCCAGGTGTGGTCACATCAGCACACAGTACTCCAGGTGTGGTCACATCACAGCACACAGTACTCCAGGTGTGGTCACATCAGCACACAGTACTCCAGGTGTGGTCACATCACAGCACACAATGCTCCAGATGTGGTCACATCACAGCACACAGTGCTCCAGATGTGGTCACATCACAGCACACAGTACTCCAGGTGTGGTCACATCTCAGGACACAGTACTCCAGGTGTGGTCACATCACAGCACACAGTACTCCAGGTGTGGTCACATCACAGCACACAGTACACCAGGTGTGCACACATTAGCACACAGTACTCCAGGTATGGTCAAATCACAGCACACAGTACTCCAGGTATAGTCACATCACAGCACACAGTACTCCAGGTGTGGTCACATCACAGCACACAGTTCTCCAGGTATGGTCAAATCACAGCACACAGTACTCCAGGTATAGTCACATCACAGGACACAGTACTCCAGGTGTGGTCACATCACAGCACACAGTACTCCAGGTATGGTCACATCACAGCACAGAGTACTCCAGGTGTGGTCACGTCACAGCACACAATATTCCAGGTGCAGTCACATCAGCATACAGTTCTCCAGGTGTGGTCATCTTACAGCACACAGTACTCCAGGTGTGGTCACATCAGCATACAGTTCTCCAGGTGTGGTCATCTTACAGCACACAGTACTCCAGGTGTGGTCACATCAGCATACAGTTCTCCAGGTGTGGTCACCTTACAGCACACAGTACTCCAGGTGTGGTCACATCAGCATACAGTTCTCCAGGTGTGGTCACCTTACTGCACACAGTACTCCAGGTGTGGTCACATCAGCATACAGTACTCCAGGTGTGGTCACCTTACAGCACACTCTACTCCAGGTATGGTCACATCAGCACACAGTACTCCAGGTGTGGTCACCTTACAGCACACATTACTCCATGTATGGTCACATCACGGCACACAGTACTCCAGGTGTGGTCACATTACAGCACACAGTACTCCAGGTGTGGTCACATTACAGCACACAGTACTCCAGGTGTGGTCACATCAGCACACAGTAATCCAGGTATGGTCACATCACAGCACACAGTACTCCAGGTGTGGTCACATTACAGCACACAGTACTCCAGGTGTGGTCACATTACAGCACACAGTACTCCAGGTGTGGTCACATCAGCACGCAGTATTCCAGGTGTGGTCACCTCACAGCACACAGTACTCCAGGTGTGGTCACATCACAGCACACAGTACTCCAGGTGTGGTCACATCACAGCACACAGTACTCCAGATGTGGTCACATCACAGCACACAGTACTCCAGGTGTGGTCACATCACAGGAGACAGTGCTCCAGGTGTGGTCACATCACAGCACACAGTCCTCCAGGTGTGGTCACATCACAACACACAGTACTCCAGATGTGGTCACATCACAGGAGACAGTGCTCCAGGTGTGGTCACATCACAGCACACAGTACTCCAGGTGTGGTCACATCACAGGAGACAGTGCTCCAGGTGTGGTCACATCACAACACACAGTCCTCCAGGTGTGGTCACATTACAACACACAGTACTCCAGGTGTGGTCACATCACAGCACACAGTACTCCAAGTGTGGTCACATCACAGCACACAGTACTCCAGGTGTGGTCACATCAGCACACAGTACTCCAGGTGTGGTCACATCACAGCACACAGTACTCCAGGTGTGGTCACATCAGCACACAGTACTCCAGGTGTGGTCACATCACAGCACACAATGCTCCAGATGTGGTCACATCACAGCACACAGTGCTCCAGATGTGGTCACATCACAGCACACAGTACTCCAGGTGAGGTCACATCTCAGGACACAGTACTCCAGGTGTGGTCACATCACAGCACACAGTACTCCAGGTGTGGTCACATCACAGCACACAGTACTCCAGGTGTGGTCACATCTCAGGACACAGTACTCCAGATGTGGTCACATCACAGCACACAGTACTCCAGGTGTGGTCACATCTCAGGACACAGTACTCCAGGTGTGGTCACATCACAGCACACAGTACTCCAGGTGTGGTCACATCACAGCACACAGTACTCCAGGTGTGGTCACATCACAGCACACAGTACTCCAGGTGTGGTCACATCTCAGGACACAGTACTCCAGGTGTGGTCACATCACAGCACACAGTGCTCCAGATGTGGTCACATCACAGCACACAGTACTCCAGGTGAGGTCACATCACAGCACACAGTACTCCAGGTATGGTCACATCACAGCACAGAGTACTCCAGGTGTGGTCACGTCACAGCACACAATATTCCAGGTGCAGTCACATCAGCATACAGTGCTCCAGGTGTGGTCACATCAGCACACAGTACTCCAGGTATGGTCACATCACACCACACAGTACTCCAGGTGTGGTCACATCACAGCACACAGTACCCCAGGAGTGGTCACATCAGCACACAGTACTCCAGGTGTGGTCACATCACAGCACACAGTACTCCAGGTATGGTCACATCACAGCACACAGTACTCCAGGTATGGTCACATCACAGCACACAGTACTCCAGGTGCGGTTACATCACAGCACACAGTACTCCAGGTGTGGTCACATCACAGCACACAGTACTCCAGGTATGGTCATGTCAGGACACAGTACTCCAGGTGTGGTCACATCACAGCACACAGTACTCCAGGTATGGTCATATCAGCATACAGTACTCCAGATGTGGTCACATCAGCACACCGTACTCCAGGTGTGGTCACATCAGCAAACAGGACCCCAGATACGGATACATCAGCACACAGTGCTCCAGGTGTGGTCACATCACAGCACACAGTACTCCAGGTGTGGTCACATCACAGCACACAGTACTCCAGGTGTGGTCACATCACAGCACACAGTGCTCCAGGTGTGGTCACATCACAGCACACAGTACTCCAGGTGTGGTCACATCACAGTACACTGTACTCCAGATGTGTTCACATCAGCACACAGTACTCCAGATGTGGTCACATCACGGTACACAGTACTCCAGATGTGTTCACATCAGCACACAGTACTCCAGGTGTGGTCACATCACAGCACACAGTACTCCAGGTGTGGTCACATCACAGTACACTGTACTCCAGGTGTGCACACATCAGCACACAGTACTCCAGATGTGGTCACATCAGCACACAGTACTCCAGGTGTGGTTACATCACAGCACACAGTACTCCAGGTGTGGTCACATCACAGCACAAAGTACTCCAGGTGTGGTCACATCAGCACACAGTACTCCAGGTGTGGTCACATCACAGCACACAGTACCCCAGGTGTGGTCACATCAGCACACAGTACTCCAGGTGTGGTCACATCACAGCACAAAGTACTCCAGGTGTGGTCACATCACGGCACACAGTACTACAGGTGTGGTCACATCACAGCACACAGTACTCCAGGTGTGGTCACATCACAGCACACAGTACTCCAGGTGTGGTCACATCAGCACACAGTACTCCAGGTGTGGTCACATCACAGCACACAGTACTCCAGGTGTGGTCACATCACGGCACACAGTACTCCAGGTGTGGTCACATCACAGCACACAGTACTCCAGGTGTGGTCACATCACAGCACACAGTACTCCAGGTGTGGTCACATCACAACACACAGTAATCCAGGTATGGTCACATCACGGCACACAGTACTCCAGGTGTGGTCACATCACAGCACACAGTACTCCAGGTGTGGTCACATGACAGCACACAGTACTCCAGGTGTGGTCACATCACAGCACACAGTGCTCCAGATGTGGTCACATCACAGCACACAGTACTCCAGGTATGGTCACATCAGCACACAGTACTCCAGGTGTGGTCACATCACAGCACACAGTACTCCAGGTGTGGTCACATCACAGCACACAGTACTCCAGGTGTGGTCACATCACAGCACACAGTACTCCAGGTGTGGTCACATCACAGCACACAGTACTCCAGGTGTGGTCACATCACAGCGCTAACCACTGAGCCACCGTGCCATCCATATAAAGCCGCAATAAAATCACCTCTCTTCTTTTGTCCATGTTCCCTGATTGTGGACCATGTGTACATTTTGAAAATGAATTCTATTCTATCTATTATGACCCATTCACAGACTGCACACAATTTCAGAGCCTTCAACCCACATTCTGTTTTTCTTCAGCAAATAGTGGTAAGAACATTGAAATATTTAAGGAAATGTTGACCTAATGAACACTCTAGCAGCGGGAACGTTGAGAAGGTGATGATGATGTAGATTCCCGGAGCCTCTCATAGCCATTCATTAGCTTCCTTAAACCGGAATCTGGGGAGTACATTCGCATTTACACAAATTCCCCTGAGACTGGAATTGCGTGAGGTCAGGGGTCTTGAAGATGAAAGACCTCTTCACTCAGAAAATACACCCGATTCTGTGTAAACAGAATTGCAATTACATTCCCCTTATAATGCATCCCATTTTTAGTTTCTAAAACCTTTTAGAAATTTGTCTTTTGGCTGAAAAGTGGAGATGTTGTTTTATATTTCTTTTAGGAGAAAGTGAGGTCTGCAGATGCTGGAGATCAGAGCTGAAAATGTGTTGCTGGAAAAGCGCAGCAGGTCAGGCAGCATCCAAGGAACAGGAGAATCGACGTTTCAGGCATAAGCCCTTCTTCAGGAATGAGGAAAGTGTGTCCAGCAGGCTAAGATAAAAGGTAGGGAGGAGGGACTTGGGGGAGGGGTGTTGGAAATGTGATAGGTGGAAAGAGGTCAAGGTGAGGGTGATAGGTCAGACTGGGGTGGGGGCGGAGAGGTCGGGAAGAAGATTGCAGGTTAGGAAGGCGGTGCTGAGTTCGAGGGTTGGGACTGAGACAAGGTGGGGGGAGCGGAAATGAGGAAACTGGTGAAATCTGAGTTCATCCCTTGTGGTTGGAGGGTTCCTAGGCGAAAGATGAGGCACTCTTCCTCCAGCCGTCGTGTTGCCATGGTCTGGCGATGGAGGAGTCCAAGGACCTGCATGTCCTTGGTGGAGTGGGAGGGGGGGTTGAAGTGTTGAGCCACGGGGTGGTTGGGTTGGTTGGTCCGGGTGTCCCAGAGGTGTTCTCTGAAACGTTCCGCAAGTAGGCGGCCTGTCTCCCCAATGTAGAGGAGGCCACATCGGGTGCAGCGGATGCAGTAAATGATGTGTGTGGAGGTGCAGGTGAATTTGTGGTGGATATGGAAGTATCCCTTGGGGCCTTGGAGGGAGGTGAGGGGGGAGGTGTGGGCGCACGTTTTGCATTTCTTGCGGTTGAAGGGGAAGGTGCTGGGAGTGGAGGTTGGGTTGGTGGGGGGTGTGGACCTGACGAGGGAGTCACGGAGGGAGTGGTCTTTACGGAACGCTGATAGGGGAGGGGAGGGAAATATATCCCTGGTGGTGGGGTCCGTTTGGAGGTGGCGGAAATGGCGGCGGATGATGCGCTGTACATGGAGGTTGGTGGGGTGGTAGGTGAGGACCAGTGGGGTTCTGTCCTGGTGGCGGTTGGAGGGGCGGGGCTCAAGGGCGGAGGAGCGGGAAGTGGAGGAGATGTGGTGGAGGGCATCATCGACCACGATTGGCGGGAAATTTCGGTCTTTGAAGAAGGAGGTCATCTGTGTTGTACGTATTTTGAACTGGTCCTCCTGGGAGCAGATGCGGCGGAGACGAAGGAATTGGGAGAATGGGATGGCGTTTTTACTACATGGAGGTTGGTGGGGTGGTAGGTTACATGGAGGTCATTTCTGCCACCTCCAAACGGACCCCACCACCAGGGATATATTTCCCTCCCCTCCCCTATCAGCGTTCCGAAAGGACCACTCCCTCCGTGACTCCCTCGTCAGGTCCACACCCCCCACCAACCCAACCTCCACTCCCGACACCTTCCCCTGCAACCGCAAGAAATGCAAAACTTGCGCCCACACCTCCCCCCTCACCTCCCTCTGAGGCCCCAAGGGAAACTTCCATATCCGTCACAAATTCACCTGCACCTTCACACACACCATTTACTGCATCTGCTGCACCCGATGTGGCCTCCTCTATATTGGGGAGACAGGCCGCCTACTTGCGGAACGTTTCAGAGAACACCTCTGGGACACCCGGACCAACCAACCCAACCACCCCGTAGCTCAACACTTTAACTTCCCCCTCCCACTCCACCAAGGACATGCAGGTCCTTGGCCTCCTCCATCGCCAGACCATGGCAACACGACGGTTGGAGGAAGAGCGCCTCATCTTCCGCCTAGGAACCCTCCAACCACAAGGGATGAACTCGGATTTCACCAGTTTCCTCATTCCCCCCCCCCCCCCCCACCTTGTCTCAGTCCCAACCCTCGAACTCAGCACCGCCTTCCTAACCTGCAATCTTCTTCCTGACCTCTCCGCCCCCACACCCACTCCAGCCTATCACCCTCACCTTGACCTCTTTCCACCTATCGCATTTCCAACGCCCCTCCCCCAAGTCCCTCCTCCTCCCTACCTTTTATCTTAGCCTGCTGGGCACACTTTCCTCAGTCCTGAAGAAGGGCTTATGCCCGAAACGTCGATTCTCCTGTTCCTTGGATGCTGCCCGACCTGCTGCGCTTTTCCAGCAACACATTTTCAGCACTTTATCCTCAAAGAAAAGGCGTTGGACCTTGTCCAGCTGGTCACGGGGGAAGGCCTTCGAGATGCTGATGTAGGTGAGCACAGAGGTGAACAGCTCACACTGTGATCATGGGCAATACCAGTCCAATTGACCCAGAGTCAGACTGGGGCACAGGCACTGAGCACTGCAGCAGAACGCGCTGCTGTAAGGGGCTGTATCACTGAGACCATTCAGGTACAGTAAGGCCCACTTTCAGTGGCTGATTGGAGCTCTGGGAAACACTCTAACTGCTTGTGGAGGTTATGATGTGGGGCTGCCAGTGTTGGACTGGGTTGGGCAAAGTCAAAAATCACACAACACAGGCTTATAGTCAGACAGGTTTGTTTGAAATCAGAAGGTGTTTGGAGCACTGTTCCTTTTTCTGGTGCTCTTGAGGAGAATATATCTGATTAAAGACTTAACAACCACCTCGGTTTGTTCATTGCATTTGCATCAGTTGTATGATTCTTTGATCTTTTATAAATTCTGTGCCCGATATCTCCTGCTCACTAACACCTGAAGAAGGAGCAAACGCTGAATGGTTGTGCTTTCAAATAAACCTGTTGAACCATAACCTGGTGTGATGTGATGCTTGAAGGGGGGCAGACTTGTGTTCAGTGCAACAGAACTTTCCATCAGGTACTGAGACATCACTGAGCAGAGTGCCCGTCAGATCCTTCCTGTACACCCAGTCACTCTGTACCATCACCTGAAGCTGCTGCTGGGAAGGTAGAGACTGTCACACACTTCCTGCTGGGATGTACCTTTGGAAAGGAAGTCTGGAGAGAGTTGTAGTGGTTTGTGTGGAGGTTTGTCCTGAGCAGCCCCGTGACATGGGACTTAGTGCTTTATGGTCTGTTCCCCAGGACGCACACCGAGGCGAACGCTGACTGTGCCTGGGTCCTCCTGCTGAAGTTAAATTAGGCCTGAAAGAATCATCGCAGTGAACCCTGTGGGGACTGGGGCATTGAAGTGCCTGCCAAAATTTTCCCTGTTTCATTGTGACTAAAGAATCAAAAACAAAGAAAATTACAGCACAGGAACAGGCCCTTCAGCCCTCCAAGCCTGTGCTGATCCAGAACCTCTATCTAAACCTGGGGCAGCACGGTGGCACAGTGGTTAGCACTGCTGCCTCACAGCACCAGGGTCCCAGGTTCAATTCCAGCCTCAGGCGACTGACTGTGTGGAGTTTGCACGTTCTCCCCGTGTCTGCGTGGGTTTCCTCCGGGTGCTCCGGTTTCCTCCCACAGTCCAAAGATGTGCAGGTCAGGTGAATTAGTCACAGGGAAATGGGTCTGGGTGGGTTACTCTTCGGAGGTCAGTGTGAACTAATTGGGCCGAAGGGCCTGTTTCCACACTGTAGGGAATCTAACCTAATCTAATCTAAACCTGTCACCTATTTTCTAAGGATCTGTATCCCTCTGCTCCCTGCCCATTCATGTATCTGCCCAGATGCATCTTAAACAATGCAATTGTGCCCGTCTCTACCACCTCCACTGGCAGCACATTCCAGGCCCCTACCACCCTCTGCGTACAGAACTTTCCACATATATCTCCCCTAAACTTGTCCCCTCTCATTTTGAACTTGTGACCCCTAGTAATTGAGCTCCCTCACTCTGGGATAAAGTTCCTTGCTATCCACCTTGTATATACCTCTCATGATTTTGTAGACCTCAGTCAGGTTCCCCTTCAACCTCAGTCTTTCTAATGAAAATAATCCTAATCTACTCAACCTCTCTTCATAGCTAGTGCCCCCCATACCAGGTAACAGCCTGGTGAACCTCGTCTGCACTGTACAAAGCATCCACATCCTTTTGAGTAATGTGGTGACCAGAACTGTACGCAGTATTCCAAATGTGGCCGAACCAAAGTCCTGTACAACTGTAACGTGGCCTGCCAACTCTTGTACTCAATACCCCGTCCGATGAAGGAAAGCATGCCGTATGCCTTCTCGACTACTTTCCTGACCTGCATTGCCATCTTCAGGGAACAATGGACCCGAACACCCAGATCTCTCTGCACATCAATTTTCCCCTGGATTTTTCCATTTACTGTACAGTTTGCTCTGGAATTGCATTTTCCAAAATGAATCATCTCGCATTTGCCCGGATTGAACTCCATCTGTTATTGCTCTGCCCATCTCTCCAGTCTGTCTATATTCTGTTGTATTCTCTAACAGTCCCCTTCACTATCTGCTACTCCACCAATCTTAGTGTCACCTGCAAGCTTGCCAATCAGACCACCTATACCTTCCTCCAGATCATTTATGTATATCACAAACAACAGTGATCCCAGCACGGATCCCTGTGGAACACCACTGGTCACAATTCTCCATTTTGAGAAACTCTGTTCTGCTACTACTCTCTGTCTCCTGCTGCCCAGCTAGTTCTCTATCCATCCAGCTAGTACGCCCTGGACCCCATGTGACTTTACTTTCTCCATCAGCCTACCGTGAGGAACCTTATCAAACGCCTTACTGGAGTCCATGTATATGACATCTACAGCTCTTCCCGCATCAATCAACTTTGTCATCTCCTCAAAGAATTCTACTAGATTGCTAAGACATGACCTTCCCCGCACAAAACCATGCTGCCCATTTCTGATAAGCCCATTTTCTTCCAAACGGAAATAGATCCTATCCCTCAGTACCTTCTCCAGCAGTTTCCCTATCACTGACTTCAGGCTTACCAGTCTATAATTACCTGGAGTATCCCTGTTACCCTTCTTAAACAAGGAGACAGCATTAGCTATTGTCCAGTCATCTGGGACCTCACCAGTGTTCAAGGAGCCTGCAAAGATATCTGTTAAAGCCCCAGCTATTTCCTCTCTCGCTTCCCTCAGTAACCTGGGATAGATCACATCCGGACCTGGGGACTTGTTCACCTTTTTTGTAATATATTTATTAGTAAATTTTTTTAACTTTATGAATGTATAAATTTATTGAAAAATACAATCAATAACAAATATCAGTATAATATAAAAAGAAAAAAAACACAACTTACAATACAACTACTATCTACTAACTACTAACCTACCCTATAATACAAAACAAACCTTAACATTGTGCAAAGCAACACCAATATATTAGTAAATAACTAATAGATCAAAAAAAAAGAAAAGCAAAAAAAAACACAGAATACAGAACAGCTATGTTCGGCACAGAGCTCCCAAACAGAGGAACGGGAGCATTGTACATATACCCAAATTAACTCAGGAGATCCCCTCCAAGGCCCAGGGCTTGACAAACCTAACCATCCTGGTTAAACAAATGCCCCTGTTAAGATAACTGACAAATCTATATCCAAATAACTCAAGTAGGGCTGCCATGTCTTATAAAAATTGTCTGTTGTGTGGTGTACCATCTTTGTGAAAAAGTCCAAGGGAATGTGCTCCATAATTAGTTTCTGCCATCCCAGCAAGCCGGGTGGGTCTCCGACACCCAGTTCAGTGGAATATTCTTCTGTGCACAGTATGCAAGAATATTAAATAGTTTCTTCCCATGCCGGTCTAAAGATGGTAAATTAGACCTAAGAGGAGAGATATTGGGTCTTCTTTGACTTCAGTCCTCAATACCCTCCCGATCTCTCCCGCCACAGCGCTCCAATAAACATGGAGCCTGTGGCATGCCCAGAAGCAATGGGTAAGAGGACCTACACTTATTTTACATTTGGGGGACACTGAAGATGCCCCTTTTTTAAACTTCGCCAGAGGGTCTGGTGCCAGATGAGCCCTGTGCAGAACTTATAACTGCGTAGCGCGTGTCCTATTACAGATTGAGACCTTTCGAGTATTCTCCCATATGTTCTCTCCCATATTTCCAAAGAGATCTCCACTCTCAGCTCTTGCTCCCAGACTTCTCATAACCGGTTAATATCCTGCCATGCCCTGCCACCCAGCAGGCGATAGAGGGCACTAACCGAAAGGGTGCTTGTGGAACGTAGCAACAGCCTCTCTGTATCGGGCTTATAGGGCTTAGGGAGAAGTCTTCTTCTGGATGAAATCCCCAACCTGAAAAAAACGGAAAAGGTCTCTGCTGGGCAACCTGTATTTGCAGCTCAATTGCTCAAAAGACATCATAACCTCCCAAACTAGAAACTCCTCTCGCTGCCCATAGTTTGAACCCTGAGTCCATCATCCCTGGTTGGAACCCTAGCATGCCAACTATGGGTGTAAGTGGCGAAGTCTTGGATAAACAACCCTCTCTGTGACGCATCGCCCTCCATGTCTTGATTGTACTAATGACAATGGGGTTCTGGCAGTGGTCCATAACTGTCCTCATCTTATCCATGAACAACAGGTTAATAAGAGGGCACTTTGCCTGGGAGGCCTCGATATCCAGCCATATTGAGTTTGGATCGTTACCAAGGATGGGAGGGAACTCAACTGATACCTCCTGATGTCTGGGAAATCAACTCCTCCCCCTCCTTGAGGCAACTGCAATTTAGTAAGTTTGATGAGGGGCCGCCCATGATGCCAGACAAAGGAACCAAACCACGCTATAACCTTCTGCAGCGTTGACCTGGGAAACATTATAGGGAGCATACACATGGGATAAAGCAAACGAGGAAGAACATTCATCTTAATGAGAGATATTCGGCCCAGCCATGAAATTGGAAGAGCCTCCCATCTCTGGAGATCTCGCCTAATATTGTCGAGCAAGTGAGCAAAGTTAGTCTGAAATAACAGATCAAACTTGGGGGTAATAAAAATGCCGAGGTATTGGAACCCTACCCATGACCATTTAAAAGGGAACTGAGGGCCACCTTCAACTTCTGGCACATCCTTAAGGTTCCCCAATGGCATAGCCTCCGATTTTGCAAAGTTAATCTTATTTTCTGAAATAGCCCCAAATTTGTATCAGATGGGGTATGGAGGTCATCGGGTTTGATAAAAGCAGATGGACATCATCCGCGTACAGTGTAATCTTGTGTACCCACTTCTGGCACGGTTATATGGGCGTTCTGACGAATGGCCACTGCCAGCGGCTCTATCACCAACATAAACAACGACGGTGAGAGGGGGCAGCCTTGCCGACTACCCCTAACAATCCTAAAATTCCCAGACTTCACATTGTTGGTGATGACCGCGGCCAGGGGGTGGTGATATAAAACCTCCACCCACCGAGCAAAGACTCCACCCAACCCAAACTATCCTAAGACATAAAAAAATACAGTCATTCCACCCGGTCAAATGCTTTCTCTGCATCTAAGGAAATCACCAACCCCTGAGTCAATTGTTGCTGACAAACGTGGACCACATTCAGCAACCTTCTAATATTATTACAGGACCTACGGCCCCTTATAAAGCCTGTCTGGTCCTCTTTAACAATATGGGGTAACACCCTTTCCAATCTCAGCGCCAGAACCTTGGACAGAATCTTGAAATCTGAATTTAATAGAGAGATGGGCCTGTATGAGGCACAATCCTCAGGAACCTTCCCCTTCTTAAAAATTAAGGAAATATGAGCTTCTCTCACAGATGGTGGTAGGCGTTCATGCATATAGGAGTGATTGTACATCTCCAACATCGGCCCTGACAGAATCCCTATAAACTCCTTATAAAACTCACCCGGGAGACCATCAGGGCCAGGCGCTTTCCCACTCTGAAGTTGCCTCCTGTATTTCCTGAACTGTCAGCGGGGCATTAAGGAGAGAGGCCTGTTCCAAGGTTACCCCTGGGAGGTCCAGGTTCTTAAAAAAGGTCTCCATTTTAGCCCTCCTGTCTTCACAACCTTCAGACCGACACAATTCAGAGTAAAATCTCCAAAAAGCCTCATTAATCTTTTTAGCTTCGTATGTAAGGACCCTGGCGCTGTCTCTGATTGCAGTAATGGATTGGGGAGCACGCTTTTTCCTAGTCAGGTACGCTAAATACTTCCCTGGCCTATCCCCATATTCGAACAGCCTCTGTCCAGCAAAAGCAAGTTCTTTCTTTGCGTTTTGTGTCAGTATTGAATTCAAGGCAGCCTGGAGGGCCGTGATCCGCTGTGGCTTAGACACTGAAGGCCGCGCAAAATGTGTCACCTCGGCGGCTTTCACCGCATCTCAAATAGACGCTGCTGTTCCTCCTTCTGTCGTTTCCGGCTAGCCGAATAGGAATTAGCTAATCCCCTAGCAAAGGCCTTCGCAGTCTCTCACAGCATAGACAGACTACTAGCCGTGCCTGAGTTGATAGTCAAGAAATCCTGAAACTCCTTCAAAAGGTATTCCACAAATTTGGAATCCTTAAGGAGAAAAGGGTCCAAATGTCAGTGCCTCAAACCTAGTCCTTCACTCTTGGCCTTAACCTCCAACTATACCGCTGCGTGGTCAGAGATAGCTACATTCCCAATTTTACAACCCATAATCGAATCCAGAAGGGCCGAGGGAGCCAGAAAGAGGTTAATCCTTGTGTGACATTTATGTGGGTTTGAAAAAAAGGTGAAGCCCCTGCCGGTAGGGTGAAGACATCTCCAAATATCCACCAGCCCCCAACTCCTCACATAAGTCAACCACCTGTTTGACCTGCGAAGAAATAGTTAGGGGCCCACAAGGCATCCTGTCCACTGTCGGATCCAAAAGACAATTAAAATCCCCCCCTATAATAATGTGCCGTGTTCCAAAAGCACTTAACTTAGAGAAAGCACGAATCAAAAATTTGAGGGGATGCGTTGGAGGACAGTGGATGTTAAAATGCCATATTCCTCCCCATGTATCAGGGCTTTAAGTATCACAAACCGTCCCTGCTCATCTTTCACCTGCTCTAATAAAGTGAACGGAAGATCTTTCTGGATAAGTACCGCCACTCCCCTGCTTTTATTAGTAAAGGATGAAAAGAATACCCAGTCATAACCCCCTGTTGTAATTTCAGGTGTTCCCCATCATCAAGATGGGTTTCCTGCAATAAAGTAATATCAACCCTTTCCCTCTTAAGGCTAGAAAGCACTTTTTTCCTTTTAACAGGTGAATGACTTCCTTTGATGTTCCAGGTGCACCATTTAATATGACACTTAGCCATATCCCCTTTCAGACATCCTTGAACCCCTGGGAGGGGGATCTCCGCTTACAAAGCGCTGAGCACAAGTAAATAAAGACTCACAGAGTCGAAGAATTATATACACAAAAACTACTCTATCGTAACCATAAACAACTATTACTACCAAAAAACTACAAAGAAAACCAACTATAAAGCCTTGAATGGAAGACCCTTCCCCCTGCCCATAGGGGGCATTCACCCTCCCCATCCCCTCCTTCACAGGTCCTTCAAACCCGGTCTGTGCCCCAGCCTTAGGCCATAAAAAAAACAAGGCGATGATCCTTAAATCAACAGAAAAAAAACCAAGTCAGGATGAGCACTCCACCCATCCCTGGCTTCACGTCACCCCGACTTGTGACTAAAAGAGAAACAGAACAAACAAAAATGAGGGAGAGACAATAAAGGACATCCACAAAATTTCCCGTCACAAAATCCAGTTATTAAAAAAAAGGAACAACTTATTCCAAAGTCTTTTCCCCTCTTTCCAAAAAAGAAATTATTAGGGAGAAAGAAAGGAACAATAAAAGGAAGGGAAAACATGGGGAAAGAAGGCAAAGAGAACAAACATTAACCATATTCTCCAGGCCAGTCCATCTGTTTTAAAGTGTCTACAAAGTTTTTAGCTTTATCCGCTGAGTCTCATGTATAAACTGAGTCCTCGTGGCTGAAACGGAGCACTGCGGGGTATCTCATGGAGTACTGGATGCCCAGGTTCCTCAGCCTCTTTTTAACATCATCGAAGGACTTCCTCTTTCGAATTAAAGCTGCAGAGAAATCCTGGAAAAACATGATTTTTGACCCCTTGTCCAGCAGTGCCTGCGGATCATTTCCCAGGGATCTGGAAGCTTCTATGACATCTTGCTTGTCCTTATATGAGTGGCAGCGCACTAGGACCGAGCGGGGGGGCTGCACCGGCCCTGACCTGTGCACTGTAACCCGATACGCCCTTTCCATCTGTAGCCTGCTGGACTCCATGTGAAGGCCCAAAAACTTCGGCAGCCAGCTTTCAAAGAAGCTGACTGGCTGCTCACCTTCCTCACCTTCAGGGAGCCCGACAATTCGGAGATTTATCCTCCGACCTCGATTTTCGAGGTCGTCGATATGGTCTCGCAAGGCCCGCACCCCTCGCTCCAGCACCTGGATCCGACTGGATGAGGAGTCCGTCGCAGCTTCCGAGGCCTTAGTTCGACCCTCCACCTCCTCCAGCCTCTCCCAGAGGCCCTGGATCTCCTCATGCTTCTGCAGCACAGATGTGATAGGTTGGACCTGGGCACGAATCTCCCCACGGATCTCCTCAATCGCGGCCCCAACTTTCAAGGTAACTGTCTCCATCGCTGCAGCTAATTCCAGTGAGTCTGTCAGGTCCCTGGGGGTGGGGGGGGGGGGGGTTCAGGAGAGGCTGCTGCTGCTGCAGTCTCTGGTGGGGTAGGTGCTGCAGGGGAGTGCTGCTGTTTGCTTGCTCCTTTTCCCTTTGGCATCCTTCCCACTCCCAAATATTAACAAATGTGTGATCTGTAAGGTTTTAAACTAACAATTCCACCACATAAGTTGGCCAGGAATGGCAAAAAACCACCAGTATGCCTTGGCTGTTAGGCAGAGCTGTCCACAGCAGCTCTACAGAATCGCTGACATCTTGTCTAGTCAATCAGTTTTTTTTAACAGTGGAGTATGTCCATCCCCAGGCCTTAGTCCTTTTCCCATTTCAGCTTACAGTCAGAAACAGAGAAAAGAAAACACTCTTTGCACAGAGAATACCTCCAACTATTTGGTCTGGATTTTCAATACTCAATACAAACTCCCTGGGATTCCCATCTGCCCCAGAGGCAGCCATTACACCCAGACACTAGATTCAGTCCTCCTAGTGTAGGTTACTGGGATTACCCTGATCATCAGATTTTCCACTGCTCACTGGAATCTCCTTGAACACTGGGATTATCCATCATTGCTGGATTATTGGAATCCTCGCTGGTGCCTGGGATCTCATTGATAACTGGAATTCTTCAATCACTGGGTGCTCTCTCGATCACTCAGATCAATCGTACACACTCGAATCTTTGTGTATGGTTGGTGCTCAGAGCAGATTGAGACTACTTGTTCCTGGTTTTGGAAGATTTCTAGCTTTGAGTCAGTGCTGTGGAGTTTCCCGATGACAAGATCTGGTGCTTGAGCAGTTAACGTGTGTGTTCTGAGGTTTGCTGCTGACTTTTCACCAGTGACTTCCTGCCTAATCTCAGTACCGAGGTTACTGCGACAGAGATCAGATTGATGCAGTTACTGAGTGTGCTCCACATGGAGTTAGCTGGTTATACCATCCTGGTGATGATGGTGGCGAGTGGCATTGCCGAGGGGAAAAGCGGTCTGCACGGTAAGATCCCACGTGGACCTGGTCTGTTTTCTGGAGTATGTCTGTCAGGCGATATGGGTGAGGGGATAGGCACACCCAGTCACAGCAAAGACGCAGTTCCCAACCGCTCAATGTACCAACTCTACACAGGGCAATATTTACCGTAAATATCAATTATTACCAGACAATTTCAGCAGGATACACTGATCTGGGAATAATTCAACTTGAGTCCATTCTGTTGTCCAGCTTGATCACAACAGAACCAGGTCTCTGGTCCTTTAGCTCACTTTGTTCAATATCCTGTCATTCCATGACTGCATCGACATTGATCAAACTGCCTCAAACCTTTTCAATTGACCCCCAGCCTTGATGGCTTTTACAGAAACATAGAAGCTAGCATCAGGAGGTGGTCAGTCAGCCCCTCAAACCTGCTCCGGCGTTATTCACTATCACAGCTCATCATCCAATTCCATCCCCTGTTCCTGCTCTCACCTCATAATCTTCGATCCCTTTAGCCTGAAGAACTGTATCTGCATCTTTCTTAAAAGGCCGAAATGTTTTGGCCTCAATAGTTTCATGTGGTGGAGAATTCCACAGGCTCACCACTCACTGGGTGAAGAAATTGCTCCTCAAACCAGCCCCTAAATGGTTTACCCTGTGTCCTTAGGCCGTGAACTTAACCTGGGCTCCCTCAGCATCGGGAACATCCCTGCTGGGTCTGTTCTGTGCAGCCCAGTTAGAATTTTATCAGTTTCTGTAAGAACCCCTTCCCGCGTTCTTCTTACGGCGAGTGGGGTGGGGTGGGGTGGGGGGAGGGGATTTGGGCTCCACTTTGTGACAAAGTCTTTCCTGCCATTCCCTGTGAACAGAGTCGAGAGTGAGGTGCTGGAAAAGCACAGCTGATCAGGCAGCATCGAGGAGCAGGAAAATCGACGTTTTAGGCATACGCTGTTCATGAAGGGCTTATATCTGAAACGTCGATTCTCCTGCTCCTCGGATGGTGGGCAGCACGGTAGCACAGTGGTTAGCACTGCTGCCTCACAGCGCCAGGGACCCGGGTTCAATTCCCGACTCAGGCGACTGACTGTGTGGAGTTTGCACATTCTCCCCATGTCTGCGTGGGTTTCCTCCGGGTGCTCCGGTTTCCTCCCACAGTCACAAAGATGTGCAGGTCAGGTGAATTGGCCATGCTAAATTGCCCGTAGTGTTAGGTAAGGGGTAAATGTAGGGGTATGGGTGGGTTGCGCTTCGGCGGGTCGGTGTGGACTTGTTGGGCCGAAGGGCCTGTTTCCACACTGTAAGTAATCTAATCACTCTCAACTCTGACCTCCAGCATCTGCAGTCCCCACTTTCTCCTCCTCCATCACCCGTGGACAGCGTGGCTTCAATGGGAAGGGTCTCCCCTCGCTGCCTGGTCTGGTCTGTGCACCCCCCCCCACACACACACACACCCTGCCCCACCCTGAGCAAGCATTGTCTTCTTATTTGCTGTTTGTGATCTCTCTACCATCTTCTAAACTTTGATGATTTTATACTTTAATCTTCCACATGATACTTGCAACATTTAAGAGGCATTTGGATGAGTATATGAATAGGAAGGGTTTGGAGGGATATGGGCCGGGTGCTGGCAGGTGGGACTAGATTGGGTTGGGATATCTGGTCGGCATGGACGGGTTGGACCGAAGGGTCTGTTTCCATACTGTACATCTCTCTGACTCTATGTGAGGCAGTATATGCCTATTCAATGCAGCCCATTGTCACCACTGTAGCCTTTGTATCACCCTGGGTACCTCTTCATTAGAGAGGGTGTATCATCAAGGCCAAGCCCAGCCAGTGCCTCCCTCCTGGGGTTTTTACTCCACTCCACTCCAGCCTCTCCCTATCCTTTCTCTTCTCGATTGACCACCAGAACTGTCATCCCTCCCTCACAGGCCTGTCTCGCTTCCCCAGAAGTGCACTATGACTATTCAGGTGTACCATTCCCTGTGGGAGTGAACTCCTCATGGGACAGGTGTAGGCAGTTGTACCTCTCTCATAGTACAGACTTGATGGACCAAAGGGCCTCTTCTGTACTGTACGGTTCTATGATTCTCACCAATCTCTTGGCAACAAACCTCTTTTTGAGTTCCCGATTGGGTATCTTGGGGTCTGTTGCAGGTTATCACCGTGAAAGTTACTCTCTGCATCATGAGGAAACACTCACAGTATCCATTCTGACAAACACTTACCGAATTTTGAAGCCCTGTATTAGGTCACCACCCCACCCTCCCCAAAACCCAACAGCCCTTTTTCTAACTGGAAGGCGGGAGATCTGGGCTGTTAAACTTGTCCTGAGGTGGGTGGCCACACATGTCTTGCATCCTCCTCACAGACCTTCCCTCCACGTTCTCCAAAATCTCCTTATCCATTTTATAACACGGTCACCCGAACTGTACACAGTGCTCCAAATGTAGGTGGACCGAGGCGGAATAAAAGTCTAGCTGTTTTTCCCTACTGTTGAATGCTCTCTCTCTCAAATGTGCAGTTTGATTTTTCATGGCCTTGCTAATCTGACAGCCAACGTTTAGTTATTGGGGTATTTGTATCTGAGGTCAGAAACCCCTTAGTTCCTCTGCTCCAACACCTCCCGATTCCTGCTGTCAGAACGTGGCCAGCGTTGAATGGTCCATGCTGATCGTTTTGCCCTTTCTGCACATTGATGGATACCCTCCTGTAAGTTGTTCCTGTTGTGTTCAGCATTAACTCGTCTTCTCGCAATAAGATACCACCTGTCAGTTTAGAAATCATGTTTTTGATTCCAAAGTACAAATCATGTTCATTAAGCTGTGACCAGCATTTATCCGAATGGAGCAACATCTCCCAACATCTCCCTCACTGAACAAATTCCCATCACACCCACCCTCTGCTTTCAGTCCTGACGTTGCAATCCCCTCTCCCTCGGGCTCTACATCCCCCTCTCCCCCGGACTCTACATCCATCTCTCCCCGGACTCTACATCCCCCTCTCCCTCGGACTCAACATCCCCCTGTTCCCCAGACTCTACATCCCACTCTCCCCCGGACTCTACATCCCCCTCTCCCACAGACTCTACATCCCCCTCTCCCACAGACTCTACATCCCCTTCTCCCCCGGACTCTACATCCCCCTCTCCCCCGAACTCTACATCCCCCTCTCCCACAGACTCTACATCCCCTTCTCCCCCGGACTCTACATCCCCCTCTCCCCCGGACTCTACATCCATCTCTCCCCGGACTCTACATCCCCCTCTCCCCCAGACTCTACATCCTCCTCTCCCACAGACTCTACATCCCCCTCTCCCCCGAACTCTACATCCCTCTCTCCCCCGGACTCTACATCCCCCTCTCCCACAGACTCTACATCCCCTTCTCCCCCGGACTCTACATCCCCCTCTCCCCCAGACTCTACATCCCCCTTTCCCTCTGACTCTCTACATCCCCCTCTCCCCCGAACTCTACATCCTCCTCTTCCCCAGACTCTACATCCCCCTCTCCCCCGAACTCTACATCCTCCTCTTCCCCAGACTCTACATCCCTCTCTCCCCCGAACTCTACATCCCTCTCTCCCCCGAACTCTATATCCCCCTCTCCCCCAGACTCTACCTCCCTCTCACCCCCGAACTCCACATCCCTCTCTCCCCCGAACTCTACATGCCCCTCTTCCCAGATTCTACATCCCTCTCACCCCCGAACTCTACATCCCCCTCTCCCCCGAACTCTACATCCCCCTCTCCCCCGAACTCTACATCCCCCTCTCCCCCAGACTCTACATCCCCCTCTCTCCCGAACTCTACATCCCCCTCTCCCCCGAACTCTACATCCCCCTCTCCCCCAGACTCTACCTCCCTCTCACCCCCGAACTCCACATCCCTCTCTCCCCCGAACTCTACATCCCCCTCTTCCCAGATTCTACATCCCTCTCTCCCCCGAACTCTACATCCCCCTCTCCCACAGACTCTACATCCCCCTCTCCCCCGAACTCTACATCCCCCTCTCTCCCGAACTCTACATCCCCCTCTCCCCCGAACTCTACATCCCCCTCTCCCCCAGACTCTACATCCCCATCTCCCCCGAACTCTACATCCCCCTCTCCCCCGAACACTACATCCCCCTCTCCCCCGAACTCTACATCCCCCTCTCCCCCGAACTCTACATCCCCCTCTCCCCCGAACTCTACATCCCCCTCTCCCCCAGACTCTACATCCCCCTCTCCCCCGAACTCTACATCCCCCTCTCCCCCAGACTCTACATCCCCCTCTCCCCCGAACTCTACATCCCCCTCTCCCCCGAACTCTACATCCCCCTCTCCCCCGAACTCTACATCCCCCTCTCCCCCAGACTCTACATCCCCCTCTCCCCCGAACTCTACATCCCCCTCTCCCCCGGCTCTACATCCCCCTCTCCCCCGAACTCTACATCCCCCTCTCTTCCGAACTCTACATCCCCCTCTCCCCCGAACTCTACATCCCCCTCTCCCCCAGACTCTACATCCCCCTCTCCCCCGAACTCTACATCCCCCTCTCCCCCGAACTCTACATCCCCCTCTCCCCCAGACTCTACATCCCCCTCTCCCCCGAACTCTACATCCCCCTCTCCCCCGAACTCTACATCCCCCTCTCCCCCAGACTCTACATCCCCCTCTCCCCCGAACTCTACATCCTCCTCTCCCCCGAACTCTACATCCCCCTCTCCCCCACTACATCCCCCTCTCCCCCTCGAACTCTACATCCCCCTCTCTTCCGAACTCTACATCCCCCTCTCCCCCGAACTCTACATCCCCCTCTCCCCCGAACTCTACATCCTCCTCTCCCCCGAACTCTACATCCCCCTCTCCCCCACTACATCCCCCTCTCACCCTCGAACTCTACATCCCCCTCTCCCCCAGACTCTACATCCCCCTCTCCCCCGAACTCTACATCCCCCTCTCCCCCGAACTCTACATCCCCCTCTCCCCCAGACTCTACATCCCCCTCTCCCCCGAACTCTACATCCCCCTCTCCCCCGAACTCTACATCCCCCTCTCCCCCAGACTCTACATCCCCCTCTCCCCCGAACTCTACATCCCCCTCTCCCCCGAACTCTACATCCCCCTCTCCCCCAGACTCTACATCCCCCTCTCCCCCGAACTCTACATCCCCCTCTCCCCCGAACTCTACATCCCCTTCTCCCCCAGACTCTACATCCCCCTCTCCCCCGGACTCTACATCCCCCTCTCCCCCAGACTCTACATCCCCCTCTCCCACAGACTCTACATCCCCCTCTCCCCCAGACTCTACATCCCCCTCTCCCCCGGACTCTACATCCCCCTCTCCCCCGAACTCTACATCCCCCTCTCCCCCAGACTCTACATCCCCCTCTCCCCCAGACTCTACATCCCCCTCTCCCCCAGACTCTACATCCCCCTCTCCCCCAGACTCTACATCCCCCTCTCCCACAGACTCTACATCCCCCTCTCCCCCGGACTCTGCATCCCCCTCTCCCCCGAACTCTACATCCCCCTCTCCCCCGAACTCTACATCCCCCTCTCCCCCGAACTCTACATCCCCCTCTCCCCCAGACTCTACATCCTCCTCTCCCCCACTACATCCCCCTCTCCCCCAGACTCTACATCCTCCTCTCCCCCACTACATCCCCCTCTCCCCCAGACTCTACATCCCCCTCTCCCCCCGACTCTACATCCTCCTCTCCCCCACTACATCCCCCTCTCCCCCAGACTCTACATCCCCCTCTCCCCCACTACATGCCTCTCTCTCCTACTTCATTAGTCTGTGATGGGGCATCTTATCAAAGGCCTTTTAAAAATCCAGATACATTACATCCACTACATTATTACAGTTTACTCTCTCTGTTCCCTCCTCATCAAACTCAATGTTTGGTCATTAATGAATTTCCCATATTCTACCTGAAGTGGCTGTTCATTGTTATTTTTATCATTTCTGGATGTTCCCCTAACTTCCCCTTCAGAACAGGTTCCATTTGCACTCCTGTCCCTGATGTTCTGCTCACTCGTCTCTAATTCCCTGTTCTGTCCCTCCTCCTAAATATGAGAATTATATCCAACAGCTGCCTGTTGTCTGACCCCACACCCTTTCAGATGGATTATTGAGTTTGAGGAACAATGCTTCTGCTTTCACTCTAGAAGTCTTTTTTTAAAATGCAGACGTTGAATTAGTCATTGTGCCTGTGTTCAATTTTTGCTGTAGTGTGTGTCTGAGAGAGTGTGTCTGAGTGTGTGTGCATGTGAGTGTGTGCGAGTGTGTAAGTGTGTGAGTGTGTGTGTCTGAGAGTGTGTATGAGTGTGTGTGTGAGTGTGAGTGTCTGAGTGTGTGAGTGAGTGTATGTGAGTGTGTGAGTGTATGTGTCTGAGTGTGTGTGTATGTGAGTGTGAGTGTATGAGTGTGTGTGTCTGAGAGTGAGTGTGTATGAGTGTGTGTGTGAGTGTGAGTGTCTGAGTGTGAGAGTGTGTATGTGAGTGTGTGAGTGTATGTGTATGAGTGTGTGTGTATATGAGTGTGAGTGTATGAGTGTGTGTGCGTGAGTGTGAGAGTGTGAGTTCATGAGTGTGTCTGAGTGAGTGTGTGTGTGTGTGAGTGTGTGAGTGTGAGAGTGTCTGAGTGCGAGAGTGTGAGAGTATCTGAGTGTGTGAGTGTGAGTGTCTGAGTACGTGAGTGTGTGTGTGTAACTGAGTGAGTGTGTGTGCGTGAGTATGTGTGACTGAGTAAGTGTGTGTGTGTGAGTGTGAGTGTGTGTGACTGAGTAAGTGTGTGTGAGTGTGTGTGAGTGTGTGTCACGGTGAATGCGGCTGTGCATGTGAATGACAATGCTTTAATTTTCAGTGGAGTGTACGTTTAAATGAACGTTAATAGTTATGTTTATTTTTGAGAAAACAATATTGCTACAATGTGAAGGAGAATGTTGTGCTAGTGATGTAATGGCACATTTCACCAATAAAGGGTGACAGTAAATGACAGGCCGTGTGCGCAGGGCAGACCTCCATCTTACAGGGTTGCAGGTGACACGAATCCTTCACAAAATGGCTGCGCTAGGTTGGAAACGTTCTGTGAAGAACACAGAGTGTCTGAAAAACGGAGATGTGCAGAGTTATACAGGAGGTCCCTAATTTACAAATGTCTGACTTACAAACCTTCGTGCTTATGAATGTAATTATGATCCCAGGCGTGATTTTAATTTTAAAGACCTAACATACAAACATTTTCTGTACAGATTCTTGACATTGTCATACAGTCATAGAGATGTACAGCATGGAAACAGACCCTTCGGTCCAACCTGTCCATGCCGACCAGATATCCCAACCCAATCCAGTCCCACCTGCCAGCACCCAGCCCATATCCCTCCAAACCCTTCCTATTCATATACCCATCCAAATGCCTCTTAAATGTTGCGATTGTACCAGCCTCCACCACTTCCTCTGGCAGCTCATTCCATACCCGTACCACCCTCTGCGAGAAAACGTTGCCCCTTAGGTCTCTTTTATATCTTTCCCCTCTCACCCTAAACCTATGCCCTCTCGTTCTGGACTCCCCGACCCCAGGGAAAATACTTT
This sequence comes from Chiloscyllium plagiosum, assembly GCF_037043375.1. Classification (NCBI taxonomy): domain Eukaryota; kingdom Metazoa; phylum Chordata; class Chondrichthyes; order Orectolobiformes; family Hemiscylliidae; genus Chiloscyllium; species Chiloscyllium plagiosum. The sequence continues at coordinate 162,518,685 of NW_028270140.1, read as the reverse complement.
GTCTATTTATCCTATCCATGCCCCTCATGATTTTGTAAACCTCTATAAGGTCACCCCTCAGCCTCCGACGCTCCAGGGAAAACAGTCCCAGCCTGTTCAACCTCTCCCTATAGCTCAGATCCTCCAACCCTGGCAACATCCTTGTAAATCTTTTCTGAACCCTTTCAAGTTTCACAACATCTTTCCGATAGGAAAGAGACCAGAATTGCACACAATATTCCAACAGTGGCCTAACCAATGTCCTGTACAGCCACAACATGACCTCCCAACTCCTGTACTCAATACTCTGACCAATAAAGGAAAGCATACCAAATGCCTTCTTCACTATCCTATCTACCTGCGACTCCACTTTCAAGGAGCTATGAACCTGCACTCCAAGGTCTCTTTGTTCAGCAACATTCCCTAGGACCTTACCATTAAGTGTATAAGTCCTGCTAAGATTTGCTTTCCCAAAATGCAGCACCTCGCATTTATCTGAACTAAACTCCATCTGCCACTTCTCAGCCCATTGGCCCATCTGGTCCAGATCCTGTTGTAATCTGAGGTAACCCTCTTCGCTGTCCACTACACCTCCAATTTTGGGGTCATCTGCAAACTTACTAACTGTACCTCTTATGCTCGCATCCAAATCATTTATGTAAATGACAAAAAGTAGAGGGCCCAGCACCGATCCTTGTGGCACTCCACTGGTCACAGGCCTCCAGTCTGAAAAACAACCCTCCACCTCCACCCTCTGTCTTCTATCTTTGAGCTAGTTCTGTATCCAAATGGCTAGTTGTCCCTGTATTCCATGAGATCTAACCTTGCTAATCAGTCTCCCATGGGGAACCTTGTCGAATGCCTTACTGAAGTCCATATAGATCACATCTACTGCTCTGCCCTCATCAACCTTCTTTGTTACTTCTTCAAAAAACTCAATCAAGTTTGTGAGACATGATTTCCCACGCACAAAGCCATGTTGACTATCCCTAATCAGTCCTTGTCCTCCTTTGTCCTCTGACTTATAAAAGACTCCCGAACAAAACCCGTTTCTCTCAGACTCCTTTAAATTGTCCATCATCACACTGAACGGGGGGACAATTCACTGCCAGCTCCTTCACTCCATTAACATGGAAGCTATTTTGCAAGCAGAAATGTCAGCCTGATTTGAGCACCAATTATGGAGAATTTGGAAACAAGGCCATAACAAGAGAGATGCTAGCAGGAATAGGCCATTTGGCCCCTCACGCCTGTCCTGACATTCAATCTGACAAAAGCTGATCTGATTATGGCCTCAGCTCCACTTCCCTGACTATCCCCGAGAACAACCAATTCCCTTTGTTAGTCCAGAATCCACCTCAGCCCCCACCCTGTACCCTTCCCCCTCTGGGAAGGAGCTTCCAAAGACTCAGGAGCATCCAAAGAAAATTCTCCACGTTTCTGTTTCAATGGAGGGTCCCTATTGTCATCTTGATGCGGTTACCCCCACACAGGCTTCTCAATACCCACTCCGCCAAGTCTCCCCACCATCACCATTCTTCTACATTCCAACAGATTTAGGGCAGACAATGTCCTAGAGGTATTGTCACTGAGATGTTAACCCAGAGACCCAGATAATGCTCTGGGGACCACGGTTCAAATCCCACCACACCAGATGATGGAATTTAAATTCAGTTTTAAAAACAATCCAGAATTAATAATCTGATGATGACCATGAGTCCATGTCAATTGTTGGAAAAACCCACCTGGGTCACTAACATCCTTCAGGGAAGGAACCTGCCAGCCTTACCTGGTCTGGCCTACATGTGACTCCAGACCCACAGCGATGAGGTTGCCTCTTAACTGCCCCCTGGGTAATTAGGGATGGGTAATAAAGGCAGGCGGAGCCAGAGATGCCTGCATCCCGTGAATGGATAAAATCAAAATCACCCTCGCCTGTCTCACCCCTCCTCATACAATATGCACTCTGTTTATGGTGATTTTGGAGTCACGTTCCTGTTGTAGATCACAAATTAATTGGATTTTTAAGTGCTTCCCAGAACACTGGGAGTTGAGCTCAGACATATAAACCTCCAGATTATTACCACTCAAATGGTCTCAGTGTTACTGTTCCAAACTTCATAGTTTTTCAATAGTTCCACAGGTTCTGTTTAATTAAAATGGTTTAAAGTGTTAAAGTGAATCTTTTAGAAACTCAATCATGCTTCAACATCTCAACTTTAAAGATAATCTAGATAAACATATGCAGCAGTGTGTACCAGCTACAAGATGCAGAAATTCACCAAAGACCCTCAGGCAGCACCTTCCAAACCCACGGCCACTTCCGTCTAGAAGGACAAAGGGCAGCACAGAGTCATAGAGGTGTACAGCAGGGAAACAGACCCTTCGGTCCAACCCGTCCATGCCGACCAGATATCCCAACCCAATCTAGTGCCACCTGCCAGCACCCGGCCCATATCCCTCCATCACATCCTCTGGCAGCTCATTCCATACACGTACACACTCTGTGTGAAAAGGTTGCCCCTTAGCTCTCTTTTATATCTTTCCCCTTCAACCTAAACTTATGCCCTCTAGTTCTGGACTCCAACGCTCCAGGCAAAACATCCCCAGCCTGTTCAGCCTCTCCCTGTAGCTCAATCCTGGCAACATCCTTGTAAATCTTTTCTGAACCCCTTCAAGTTCCACAACATCTTTCCGATAGGAAGGAGACCAGAATTGCACGCAATATTCCAACAGTGGCCTAACCAATGTCCTGTACAGCTGCAACATGACCTCCCAACTCCTGTACTCAATACTCTGACCAATAAAGGAAAGCATACCAAACGCCTTCTTCACTATCCTATCTACCTGTGACTACACTTTCAAGGAGCTATGAGCATGCACCCCAAGGTCTCTTTGTTCAGCAACACCCCCTAGGTGCTTTCCATTTGTCAGATACATGGGAACACCACCCCCTGCAAGTTCCCCTCCAAGCTTCTCACCAACCTGGGAATATCTCGCTGTTCCTTCAGTGTCGCTGGGTCAGAATCCCGGAATTCCCTCCCCAAGGGCATTGTGGGCTGCATGGTTATGGAGGCAGCTGACTATCTCTTTGGAGACAGTGAGGAATGCAGATGCTGGAAAGTTGGACTCGATAAGATGTGGAGCTGAAGAAAGCTCAGTAGATCAAGCAGTGTCCGAGGAGCAGTCCTGCTGAAGCAAGCTGTCCATGACGTCAACTCTCCTGCTCCTCTGATGCTGCTTGACCCACTATGGTTTCTCCAGCTCCACACTTTATCAGCTCCCCATCACCTTCTCAAGGGCAGCTAGGGACGGACAATCACATGTGACAGTCACATCCTTTGAATGAGAGAGAAAGGAACAGAAATGGGTTGACGAAAAGAGTTGTGTGAGGAGGATAAACACATTCGCAGGCCTGATGTGTTCAATGGTATGTTTTTGTGCTGTGGCTTTCTTAATCTTAATGGAACATTCTCTCTCACATATTTATTGGGCAACGTTTTAATTTTCAAAATCTTTTTATCTTTGATAGAAAGCGATATCTATCTCCCCACCCACGACTTCACTCCCCCAGTGTGTTTTTCTGAGGTGTCAGATAATATCTGGTTTGCTTTTTTGAAGTACATTTGGTTTCCGCTCTTCCACACACCTTGTTGCAGCTTCCGGACACCCGCTGGCTCTGACACCAGTCACTCTGCTGCTCTCCGCCTGACACCAGTCACTCTGCCTGACACCAGTCACTCTGCTGCTCTCCGCCTGACACCAGTCACTCTGCCTGACACCAGTCACCCTGCCTGACACCAGTCAATCTGCCTGACATCAGTCACTCTGCCTGACACCAGTCGCCCTGCTGCTCTCTGCCTGACACCAGTCGCCCTGCTGCTCTCTGCCTGATACCAGTGACTTTGCCTGACACCAGTCACCCTGCTGCCCTCTGCCTGACACCAGCCACTCTGCTGCTCTTTGCCTGACACCAGCCACTCTGCTGCTCTCAGCCTGACACCAGTCGCCCTGCTGCTCTCTGCCTGACACCAGTGACTCTGCCTGACAGCAGTCAACCTGCTGCTCTCTGCCTGACACCACTCACTCTGCCTGACACCAGTCACCCTGCTGCTCTCTGCCTGACACAAGTCACCCTGCTGCTCTCTGCCTGACACCAGTCACCCTGCTGCTCTCTGCCTGACACAAGTCACCCTGCTGCTCTCTGCCTGACACCAATCACTCTGCCTGACACCAGTCGCCCTGCTGCTCTCTGCCTGACACCAGTGTCTCTGCCTGACACCAGTCACCCTGCTGCCCTCTGCCTGACACCAGCCACCCTGCTGCTCTCTGCCTGACACCAATCACTCTGCCTGACACCAGTCTCCCTGCTGCACTCTGCCTGACACCAGTCACTCAGCTGCTCTCTGCCTGACACCAGTCACCCTGCTGTTCTCTGCCTGACACCAGTCGCCCTGCTGCTCTCTGCCTGACACCAGTGTCTCTGCCTGACACCAGTCACCCTGCTGCCCTCTGCCTGACACCAGCCACCCTGCTGCTCTCTGCCTGACACCAGTCACTCTGCCTGACAGCAGCCACCCTGCTGCACTCTGCCTGACACCAGTCACTCAGCTGCTCTCTGCCTGACACCAGTCACCCTGCTGTTCTCTGCCTGACACCAGTCGCCCTGCTGCTCTCTGCCTGACACCAGTGTCTCTGCCTGACACCAGTCACCCTGCTGTTCTCTGCCTGACACCAGTCGCCCTGCTGCTCTCTGCCTGACACCAGTGTCTCTGCCTGACACCAGTCACCCTGCTGCCCTCTGCCTGACACCAGCCACCCTGCTGCTCTCTGCCTGACACCAGTCACTCTGCCTGACAGCAGCCACCCTGCTGCTCTCTGCCTGACACCAGTCACTCTGCCTGACACCAGTCACCCTGCTGCTCTCTGCCTGACACCAGTCACTCTGCCTGACACCAGTCACCCTGCTGCTCTCTGCCTGACACCAGTCACCCTGCTGCTCTCTGCCTGACACCAGTGACTCTGCCTGACACCAGCCACCCTGCTGCTCTCTGCCTGACACCAGTGACTCTGTCTGACACCAGTCACCCTGCTGCTCTCTGCCTGACACCAGTCACTCTGCCTGACATCAGTCGCCCTGCTGCTCTCTGCCTGACACCAGTCACCCTGCTGCTCTCTGCCTGACACCAGTCACCCTGCTGCTCTCTGCCTGACACCAGTGACTCTGCCTGAGACCAGCCACCCTGCTGCTCTCTGTCTGACACCAGCCACCCTGCTGCTCTCTGCCTGACACCAGTCACTCTGCCTGACGCCAGTCACCCTGCTGCTCTCTGTCTGACACCAGCCACCCTGCTGCTCTCTGCCTGACACCAGTCACTCTGCCTGACACCAGTCACCCTGCCTGACACCAGTCACCCTGCTGCCCTCTGCCTGACACCAGTCACCCTGCTGCTCTCTGCCTGACACCAGTCGCCCTGCTGCTCTCTGCCTGACACGAGTCACCCTGCTGCTCTCTGCCTGACACCAGTCGCCCTGCTGCTCTCTGCCTGACACCAGTCGTCCTGCTGCTCTCTGCCTGCCACCAGCCACCCTGCTGCTCTCTGCCTGACACCAGCCTCCCTGCTGCTCTCTGCCTGCCACCAGCCACCCTGCTGCTCTCTGCCTGACACCAGTGACTATGCCTGAGACCAGCCACCCTGCTGCTCTCTGCCCGACACCAGCCACTCTGCCTGACACCAGCCACCCTGCTGCTCTCTGCCTGACACCAGTCACTCTGCCTGACGCCAGTCACCCTGCTGCTCTCTGTCTGACACCAGCCACCCTGCTGCTCTCTGCCTGACACCAGTCACTCTGCCTGACACCAGTCACCCTGCCTGACACCAGTCACCCTGCTGCCCTCTGCCTGACACCAGTCACCCTGCTGCTCTCTGCCTGACACCAGTCGCCCTGCTGCTCTCTGCCTGACACGAGTCACCCTGCTGCTCTCTGCCTGACACCAGTCGCCCTGCTGCTCTCTGCCTGACACCAGTCGTCCTGCTGCTCTCTGCCTGCCACCAGCCACCCTGCTGCTCTCTGCCTGACACCAGCCTCCCTGCTGCTCTCTGCCTGCCACCAGCCACCCTGCTGCTCTCTGCCTGACACCAGTGACTATGCCTGAGACCAGCCACCCTGCTGCTCTCTGCCCGACACCAGCCACTCTGCCTGACACCAGCCACCCGCCTGCTCTCTGCCTGACACCACTCACTCTGCCTGACACCAGTCACTCTGCTGCTCTCTGCCTGACAGCACTCACTCTGCCTGACACCAGTCACCCTGCTGCTCTCTGCCTGACACCAGCCATCCTTCTGCTCTCTGCCTGTCACCAGCCACTCTGCCTGACACCAGTCACCCTGCTGCTCTCTGCCTGACACCAGTCACCCTGCTGCTCTCTGCCTAGCACCAGTGACTCTGCCTGACACCAGTCACCCTGCTGCTCTCTGCCTGACACCAGTGACTCTGCCTGACACCAGTCACCCTGCTGCTCTCTGCCTGACACCAGTGACTCTGCCTGACACCAGTCACCCTGCTGCTCTCTGCCTGACACCAGTGACTCTGCCTGACACCAGTCACCCTGCTGCTCTCTGCCTGACACCAGTGACTCTGCCTGACACCAGTCACCCTGCTGCTCTCTGCCTGACACCAGTGACTCTGCCTGACACCAGTCACCCTGCTGCTCTCTGCCTGAGACCAGCCACCCTGCTGCTCTCTGCCTGACACCAGTGACTCTGCCTGACACCAGTCACCCTGCTGCTCTCTGCCTGACACCAGTGACTCTGCCTGACACCAGTCACCCTGCTGCTCTCTGCCTGACACTAGTGACTCTGGCTGACACCAGTCACCCTGCTGCTCTCTGCCTGACACCAGTCGCCCTGCTGCTCTCTGCCTGACACTAGTCGCCCTGCTGCTCTCTGCCTGACACCACTCGCCCTGCTGCTCTCTGCCTGCCACCAGCCACCCTGCTGCTCTCTGCCTGACACCAGTCGTCCTGCTGCTCTCTGCCTGACACCAGTCGCCCTGCTGCTCTCTGCCTGACACCAGTCGTCCTGCTGCTCTCTGCCTGCCACCAGCCACCCTGCTGCTCTCTGCCTGACACCAGCCACCCTGCTGCTCTCTGCCTGCCACCAGCCACCCTGCTGCTCTCTGCCTGACACCAGTGACTCTGCCTGAGACCAGCCACCCTGCTGCTCTCTGCCCGACACCAGCCACTCTGCCTGACACCAGCCACCCGCCTGCTCTCTGCCTGACACCACTCACTCTGCCTGACACCAGTCACTCTGCTGCTCTCTGCCTGACACCAGTCACTCTGCCTGACACCAGCCACCCTCCTGCTCTCTGCCTGACAGCACTCACTCTGCCTGACACCAGTCACCCTGCTGCTCTCTGCCTGACACCAGCCATCCTTCTGCTCTCTGCCTGTCACCAGCCACTCTGCCTGACACCAGTGACCCTGCTGCTCTCTGCCTGACACCAGCCATCCTTCTGCTCTCTGCCTGTCACCAGCCACTCTGCCTGACACCAGTCACCCTGCTGCTCTCTGCCTGACACCAGTCACCCTGCTGCTCTCTGCCTAGCACCAGTGACTCTGCCTGACACCAGTCACCCTGCTGCTCTCTGCCTGACACCAGTGACTCTGCCTGACACCAGTCACCCTGCTGCTCTCTGCCTGACACCAGTGACTCTGCCTGACACCAGTCACCCTGCTGCTCTCTGCCTGACACCAGTCACCCTGCTGCTCTCTGCCTGACACCAGTGACTCTGCCTGACACCAGTCACCCTGCTGCTCTCTGCCTGACACTAGTGACTCTGGCTGACACCAGTCACCCTGCTGCTCTCTGCCTGACACAGTCACTCTGCCTGAAACCAGTCACCCTGCTGCTCTCTGCCTGACACCAGTTGCCCTGCTGATCTCTGCCTGACACCAGTCGCCCTGCTGCTCTCTGCCTGACACCACTCGCCCTGCTGCTCTCTGCCTGACACCAGTCGCCCTGCTGCTCTCTGCCTGACACCAGTCACCCTGCTGCTCTCTGCCTGACACCAGTCACTCTGCCTGACTCCAGTAACCCTGCTGCTCTCTGCCTGACACCAGTCGCCCTGCTGCTCTCTGCCTGACACTAGTCGCCCTGCTGCTCTCTGCCTGACACCACTCGCCCTGCTGCTCTCTGCCTGACACCATTCACCCTGCTGCTCTCTGCCTGACACCAGTCACCCTGCTGCTCTCTGCCTGACACCAGTCACCCTGCTGCTCTCTGCCTGACACCAGTCACTCTGCCTGACACCAGCCACCCTGCTGCTCTCTGCCTGACACCAGTCACCCTGCTGCTCTCTGCCTGACACCAGTCACTCTGCCTGACACCAGTCACCCAGCTGCTCTCTGCCTAACACCAGTGACTCTGCCTGACACCAGTCACCCTGCTGCCCTCTGCCTGACACCAGCCACCCTGCTGCTCTCTGCCGGACACCAGTCACTCTACCTGACACCAGCCACCCTGCTGCTCTCTGCCTGACACCAGTCACCCTGCTGCTCTCTGCCTGACACCGTCACCCTACTGCCCTCTGCCTGACACCAGCCACTCTGCTGCTCTCTGCCTGACACCAGCCACCCTGCTGCTCTCTGCCGGACACCAGTCACTCTACCTGACACCAGCCACCCTGCTGCTCTCTGCCTGACACCAGTCACCCTGCTGCTCTCTGCCTGACACCGTCACCCTACTGCCCTCTGCCTGGCACCAGCCACTCTGCTGCTCTCTGCCTGACACCAGCCACTCTGCTGCTCTCTGCCTGACACCAGTGACTCTGCCTGACAGCAGTCACCCTGCTGCTCTCTGCCTGACACCAATCACTCTGTCTGACACCAGTCACCCTGCTGCTCTCTGCCTGACACAAGTCACCCTGCTGCTCTCTGCCTGACACCAGTCGCCCTGCTGCTCTCTGCCTAACACAAGTCACCCTTCTGCTCTCTGCCTGACACCAGTCACTCTGCCTGACACCAGTCACCCTGCTGCCCTCTGCCTGATACCAGTCACTCTGCCTGACACCAGTCACTCTGCTGCTATCTGCCTGACACTGTCAACATCAGAACCTCACTACGGCTGGAGCCTTGCAAGATGCACAGTTTCACACTGCCTCGCCCTGTGTCTCTGACAGTGTCACTGAGGGATCAGGTGAAGACGGTAGACATGCTGAGAGGAGTGATTGAGTGATCCAGTGAGTACATTGACTGATCCTGTGAGTATATTGACTGTTGCAGTGAGTATATTGACTGGTCCAGTGAGTATATTGACTGTTGCAGTGAGTATATTGAGTGATTCAGTGAGTATATTGAGTGAACCAGTGAGTATATTGACTGTTGCAGTGAGTATATTGAGTGATGCAGTGAGTATATTGACTGATGCAGTGAGTATATTGAGTGATCCAGTGAGTATATTGACTGATCCAGTGAGTATATTGAGTTATGCAGTGAGTATATTCAGTGATCCAGTGAGTATATTGACTGATCCAGTGAGTATATTGAGTATTGCAGTGAGTATATTGACTGATCCAGTGAGTATATTGAGTGATGCAGTGAGTTTCTTGAGTGATGCAGTGAGTATATTCAGTGATCTAGTGAGTATATTGAGTGATGCAGTGAGTATATTGAGTTGCAGTGAGTATATTGACTGATGCAGTCAGTATATTCACTGATCCAGTGAGTATATTGAGTGATCCAGTGAGTATATTGAATGATGCAGTGAGAATATTTAGTGATCCAGTGAGTATATTGAGTGATCCAGTGAGTATATTGAGTTATGCAGTGAGTATATTGAGTGATCCAATGAGTATATTGACTGATCCAGTGAGTATATTGACTGATCCAGTGAGTATATTGAGTGATCCAGTGAGTATATTGAGTGATGCAGTGAGTATATTGAGTGATCCAGTGAGTATATTGACTGATCCAGTGAGTATATTGAGTTATGCAGTGAGTATATTGAGTGATCCAGTGAGTATATTGACTGATCCAGTGAGTATATTGAGTTATGCAGTGAGTATATTGAGTGATCCAGTGAGTATATTGACTGATCCAGTGAGTATATTGAGTATTGCAGTGAGTATATTGACTGATCCAGTGAGTATATTGAGTGATGCAGTGAGTTTCTTGAGTGATGCAGTGAGTATATTCAGTGATCTAGTGAGTATATTGAGTTGCAGTGAGTATATTGACTGATGCAGTCAGTATATTCACTGATCCAGTGAGTATATTGAGTGATCCAGTGAGTATATTGAGTGATGCAGTGAGTATATTGAGTGATGCAGTGAGTTTCTTGAGTGATGCAGTGAGTATATTCAGTGATCTAATGAGTATATTGAGTTGCAGTGAGTATATTGACTGATGCAGTCAGTATATTCACTGATCCAGTGAGTATATTGAGTGATCCAGTGAGTATATTGAGTGTTGCAGTGTGTATATTGAGTGATGCAGTGAGTATATTGAGTGATGCAGTGAGTATATTGAGTGATGCAGTGAGTATATTGACTGATCCAGTGAGTATATTGAGTGATCCAGTGAGTATATTGAGTGATCCAGTGAGTATATTGAGTGATCCAGTGAGTATATTGAGTGATGCAGTGAGTATATTGAGTGTTGCAGTGAGTATATTGAGTGATCCAGTGAGTATATTGAGTGATGCAGTGAGTATATTGAGTGAGGCAGTGAGTATATTGAGTTGCAGTGAGTATATTGACTGATGCAGTCAGTATATTCACAGATCCAGTGAGTATATTGAGTGATCCAGTGAGTATATTGAGTGATCCAGTGAGTATATTGAGTGAGGCAGTGAGTATATTGAGTGATGCAGTGAGTATATTCAGTGATCCAGTGAGTATATTGAGTGATGCAGTGAGTATATTGAGTTGCAGTGAGTATATTGACTGATGCAGTCAGTATATTCACAGATCCAGTGAGTATATTGAGTGATCCAGTGAGTATATTGAGTGTTGCAGTGAGTATATTGAGTGTTGCAGTGAGTATATTGAGTGATGCAGTGAGTATATTGAGTGATGCAGTGAGTATATTGACTGATCCAGTGAGTATATTGAGTATTGCAGTGAGTATATTGAGTGATGCAGTGAGAATATTTAGTGATCCAGTGAGTATATTGAGTGATCCAGTGAGTATATTGAGTTATGCAGTGAGTATATTGAGTGATCCAGTGAGTATATTGAGTGTTGCAGTGAGTATATTGAGTGATGCAGTGAGTATATCGAGTGATGCAGTGAGTATATTGACTGATCCAGTGAGTATATTGAGTGATCCAGTGAGTATATTGAGTGATGCAGTGAGTATATTGAGTGATGCAGTGAGTATATTGAGTGATCCAGTGAGTATATTGACTGATCCAGTGAGTATATTGAGTTATGCAGTGAGTATATTGAGTGATCCAGTGAGTATATTGAGTGATGCAGTGAGTATATTGACTGATCCAGTGAGTATATTGAGTGATCCAGTGAGTATATTGAGTGATGCAGTGAGTATATTGAGTGATCCAGTGAGTATATTGACTGATCCAGTGAGTATATTGAGTTATGCAGTGAGTATATTGAGTGATCCAGTGAGTATATTGACTGATCCAGTGAGTATATTGAGTTATGCAGTGAGTATATTGAGTGATCCAGTGAGTATATTGACTGATCCAGTGAGTATATTGAGTATTGCAGTGAGTATATTGACTGATCCAGTGAGTATATTGAGTGATGCAGTGAGTTTCTTGAGTGATGCAGTGAGTATATTCAGTGATCTAGTGAGTATATTGAGTTGCAGTGAGTATATTGACTGATGCAGTCAGTATATTCACTGATCCAGTGAGTATATTGAGTGATCCAGTGAGTATATTGAGTGATGCAGTGAGTATATTGAGTGATGCAGTGAGTTTCTTGAGTGATGCAGTGAGTATATTCAGTGATCTAATGAGTATATTGAGTTGCAGTGAGTATATTGACTGATGCAGTCAGTATATTCACTGATCCAGTGAGTATATTGAGTGATCCAGTGAGTATATTGAGTGTTGCAGTGTGTATATTGAGTGATGCAGTGAGTATATTGAGTGATGCAGTGAGTATATTGAGTGATGCAGTGAGTATATTGACTGATCCAGTGAGTATATTGAGTGATCCAGTGAGTATATTGAGTGATCCAGTGAGTATATTGAGTGATCCAGTGAGTATATTGAGTGATGCAGTGAGTATATTGAGTGTTGCAGTGAGTATATTGAGTGATCCAGTGAGTATATTGAGTGATGCAGTGAGTATATTGAGTGATGCAGTGAGTATATTGAGTGATCCAGTGAGTATATTGAGTGTTGCAGTGCGTATATTGAGTGATGCAGTGAGTATATTGAGTGATGCAGTGAGTATATTGAGTGATGCAGTGAGTATATTGAGTGATCCAGTGAGTATATTGAGTGATCCAGTGAGTATATTGAGTGATGCAGTGAGTATATTGAGTGATGCAGTGAGTATATTGTCTGATCTTGTGAGTATATTGAGTATTGCAGTGAGTATACTGAGTGATCCAGTGAGTATATTGAGTGTTGCAGTGAGTATATTGAGTGATGCAGTGAGTATATTGAGTGATGCAGTGAGTATATTGAGTGATCCAGTGAGTATATTGAGTGTTGCAGTGAGTATATTGAGTGATCCAGTGAGTATATTGACTGATCCAGTGAGTATATTGAGTTATGCAGTGAGTATATTGAGTGATCCAGTGCGTATATTGATTGATCCAGTGAGTATATTGAGTATTGCAGTGAGTATATTGACTGATCCAGTGAGTATATTGAGTGATGCAGTGAGTTTCTTGAGTGATGCAGTGAGTATATTCAGTGATCTAGTGAGTATATTGAGTGATGCAGTGAGTATATTGAGTGTTGCAGTGTGTATATTGAGTGATGCAGTGAGTATATTGAGTGATGCAGTGAGTATATTGAGTGATGCAGTGAGTATATTGACTGATCCAGTGAGTATATTGAGTGATCCAGTGAGTATATTGAGTGTTGCAGTGAGTATATTGAGTGATGCAGTGAGTATATTGAGTGATGCAGTGAGTATATTGACTGATCCAGTGAGTATATTGACTGATCCAGTGAGTATATTGAGTGATCCAGTGAGTATATTGAGTGATGCAGTGAGTATATTGACTGATCCAGTGAGTATATTGAGTGATCCAGTGAGTATATTGAGTGATGCAGTGAGTATATTGAGTGATGCAGTGAGTATATTGAGTGATGCAGTGAGTATATTGAGTGATCCAGTGAGTATATTGAGTGATCCAGTGAGTATATTGAGTGATGCAGTGAGTATATTGACTGATCCAGTGAGTATATTGAGTGATCCAGTGAGTATATTGAGTATTGCAGTGAGTATATTGAGTGATGCAGTGAGTATATTGAGTGATGCAGTGAGTATATTGTCTGATCTTGTGAGTATATTGAGTATTGCAGTGAGTATACTGAGTGATCCAGTGAGTATATTGAGTGTTGCAGTGAGTATATTGAGTGATGCAGTGAGTATATTGAGTGATCCAGTGAGTATATTGAGTGATCCAGTGAGTATATTGAGTGTTGCATTGAGTATATTGACTGATGCAGTGTGTATATTGAGTGATGCAGTGAGTATATTGAGTGATCCAGTGAGTATATTGAGTGATCCAGTGAGTATATTGAGTGTTGCAGTGAGTATATTGAGTGTTGCAGTGAGAATATTGACTGATCCAGTGAGTATATTGAGTGATGCAGTGAGTATATTGAGTGATGCAATGAGTATATTGAGTGATCCAGTGAGTATATTGAGTGATCCAGTGAGTATATTGAGTTATGCAGTGTGTATATTGAGTGATGCAGTGAGTATATTGATTGATGCAGTGAGTATATTGAGTGTTACAGTGAGTATATTGAGTGTTGCAGTGAGTATATTAAGTGATGCAGTGAGTATATTGAGTGTTGCAGTGAGTATATTGACTGATCCAGTGAGTATATTGACTGATCCAGTGAGTATGTTCGGGACACCTACGTTCGGGACACCACCCACGCCCTCCACCTCCTCCATGATTTTCGCTTCCTCAGTCCCCAACGCCTTATCTTCACGATAGACATCCAGTCCCTATACACTTCCATCCCCCATCACGAAGGCCTCCAAGCCCTCCGCTTCTTCCTCTCCCGCCGACCCAACCAGTACCCTTCCACTGACACCCTCCTTCGACTGACTGAACTGGTCCTCACCCTAAACAACTTCTCTTTCCAATCCTCCCACTTCCTCCAAACCAAAGGAGTAGCCATGGGCACCCACATGGGCCCCAGCTATGCCTGCCTCTTCATAGGATATGTGGAACAGTCCATCTTCCGCAGCTACACTGGCACCACCCCCCACCTTTTCCTCCGCTACATCGATGACTGTAGCGGTGCTGCCTCATGCTCCCACGAGGAGGTTGAACAGTTCATCCACTTTACCAACACCTTCCACCCTGACCTCAAACTCACCTGGACCGTCTCAGATTCCTCCCTCCCCTTCCTAGACCTCTCCATTTCTATCTCAGGCGACCGAATCAACGCGGACATTTACTATAAACCGACCGACTCCCACAGCTACCTAGACTTCACCTCCTCCCACCCTGCCCCCTGTAAAAACGCCATCCCATATTCCCAATTCCTTCGTCTCCGCCGCATCTGCTCCCAGGAGGACCAGTTCCAATACCGAACAACCCAGATGGCCTCCTTCTTCAAGGACCGCAATATCCCCCCCAACGTGGTCGACAATGCCCTCCACCACATCTCCTCCACTTCCCGCTCCTCCGTCCTTGAGCCCCGCCCCTCCAACTGCCACCAGGACAGAACCCCACTGGTCCTCACCTACCACCCCACCAACCTCCATATACAGCGTATCATCCGTCGTCATTTCCGCTACCTCCAAACGGACCCCACCACCAGGGATATATTTCCCTCCCCTCCGCTATCAGCATTCCGTAAAGACCACTCCCTCCGTGACTCCCTCGTCAGGTCCACACCCCCCACCAATCCAACCTCCACTCCCGGCACCTTCCCCTGCAACCGCAAGAAATGTAAAACTTGCGCCCACACCTCCCCCCTCACCTCCCTCCAAGGCCCCAAGGGATACTTCCATATCCATCACAAATTCACCTGCACCTCCACACACATCATCTATTGCATCCTCTGCACCCGATGTGGCCTCCTCTATATTGGAGAGACAGGCCGCCTACTTGCGGAACGTTTCAGAGAACACCTCTGGGACACCCGGACCAACCAACCCAACCACCCTGTGGCTCAACACTTCAACTCCCCCTCCCACTCCACCAAGGACATGCAGGTCCTTGGACTCCTCCATCCCCAGACCATGGCAACACGACGGTTGGAGGAAGAGCGCCTCATCTTCCGCCTGGGAACCCTCCAACCACAAGGGATGAACTCGGATTTCACCAGTTTCCTCATTTCCCCTCCCCCCACCTTGTCTCAGTCAAATCGCTCAAACTCAGCACCGCCTTCCTAACCTACAATCTTCTTCCTGACCTCTCTGCCCCCACCCCCACTCCGGCCTATCACCCTCACCTTGACCTCCTTCCACCTATCGCATTTCCGACGCCCCTCCCCCAAGTCCCTCCTCCCTACCTTTTATCTTAGCCTGCTGGACACACTTTCCTCATTCCTGAAGAAGGGCTAATGCCCGAAACGTTGATTCTCCTGTTCCCTGGATGCTGCCTGACCTGCTGCGCTTTTCCAGCAACACATTTTCAGCTCTGATCCAGAGTATATTGAGTGATGCAGTGAGTATATTGACTGTTGCAGTGAGTATATTGAGTGATGCAGTGAATATATTGACTGATGCAGTGAAGATTTGAGAGATCTAGTGCAGCGGATTGACATTTACAATGAGGGAGATGAATATTGGTGAGGGACAGTGGGACCAGAAAATAAAAACTAAAATTCGGAAGAGACCCTATGACCAATCAAAGCTGTTGCACCATTTAATGCAATCAGAGCTAATGGTGGTATGCAACCAGGCAGGGTTAATGACTGACCCTTTGGTAAATGTCCTTGACAGTAGCAGTGATCACAACATAATTAACGTTCCCGTTCAGTCTGAGGGAGAGAAGAGTGGGTCTAAGACGTGACTGTGAATGACTTAAAACAACTAAGCATCGCTACAGGAACTTTGGACACCCAGAAACCCTATTGGTTACCAACTCAAAACTTCGAAACCCAAATTTACAATAAATTATTTTTGAAAACATAAAGTTATCTACACCTAAAATCGACCCCACAGTTTACATTGCCTGGTCTTTTAAAGTTCATCAAAAGCTATTATAAGAGCATGAAGATAGAGCTGGAAAAACTTCACCTGAGGAATGATGCGATAGCCGACATTTTAACACTCAACAAAGAACAGCAAAGATTGGGGAAAGAGTAATAAGGAGGGAGAAAGTAGAGTACAAAAGAAAGCAAGCTAGAAATATAAAAATTGATTGTATGTGGATCTACAAGAATGTAAAATGGTAAAGAGTAATTAATGTGAGCGTTGATCTTCTAGAGATGGGAATTTAGAAAGGAAACCTTCCAACTGACCTGGGTACATTGTTCAGTATTCACTGAAAGTGAGCTTGGAGATCCAGCGGGCTATGACCAGGCAACTGGGGCACTGGTCTTTATTAAGAGTTAACAAACAATGAGGAATAAGAGCAGGCCCCTGGCCCCTAAGATCCTGCTCCACCAGCCAATAAGATTGTGGCTCATCTGACTTTAGCCACAACTCTACATTCCTGCGTTTCCCTGACAATCTTCCATCCCCTTGGTAAATAAAGAATCTATCTCGCTCGACCTTAACAATACTGAAAGATTCTGCATCCACCGCCTTTTGAGGAAGTGAATCCCAAACACTCACAACCGTCTGAGAGAGAAAAATGTTTCCTCGCCCCTGTTTGAAATGGGTGCCCTCTGTGTTTTATAAAGAGGCTCCTAGTTCCAGATTCTCCTACAAAAGGAAACATCCTTTTCACATCCATCTGCTCAACTCCCCACAGGATCTAATCCAGTTTAATTCAGAACATAAGCACTAGGAGCAGGATGAGGCCATTCAGCCCTTTGAGCCTGTTCCACCATTCAGTAAGCTCATGGCTGATCTTTTTGTGGTCTCAGCTCCACTTACCCGCCCTCTCACCGTAACCCTTAATCCCTTCACTCTTTTAAAAAAAATCAATCTCAGATTAGATTAGATTCCCTACAGTGTGGAAACAGGCCCTTCGGCCCATCAAGTCCTCACTGACCCTCCGAAGAGTAATCCATTCCCCTACTCCCTACTAATGTACCTATCACTATGGGCAATGTAGCATGGCCAATTCACCCGGCCTGCCTGGACTGTGGGGGGAGCTTTAAAAACATTCAATGAGGAAGCCTCAACTACTTCCCTGGGCAGCAAACTCCACAGATTCACAACCCCCTGGGTGAAGGAGTTCCTCCTCAATTCAGACCGAAACCTGCTCCCCCTAATCTTGAGGCTATGCCCTCTTGTTCTACTTTCACTGGCCAGTGAAATATCCTCTCTACATCTATCTTATCAATTCCCTTCATAATTTGATGTGTTTCTATAAGATCCCACCTCATTCTTAGAAGTCCCACCTGACTCTCTGAACCCCAGAGGATACAGGGCCCAGGTCTGTTTGCCTTGCCTCACCTGCCGATCGACTCATTCCAGGGATTAGTCTAATAAATCATCTCGGAATTCTTCCAGCACCTGCGCAGTTGACTGCCCTTGCTGTTTAGAAACAAATATCTCTGGACATAAGGGTTAATGCTAAGGAAAATAACCAAACAGTGGAATTCACAGCTGACCTTGGAGAAACCTGTGTGGGAAACTGTCAGCATGGGGACAGCTAAGGGGCTTATTTTTCAAATGTTTAATCTTTCTTTGTTTTGTAAATCTACAATAGTGAGTAAAATGGCTTTTCTTGATTATGTGTTTGATTGAGATCTTTCTCTTGATTCCTTCCTATCGGAAAGATGTTGTGAAACTTGAAAGGGTTCAGAAAAGGTTTACAAGGATGTTGCCAGGGTTGGAGGATCTAAGCTACAGGGAGAGGCTGAACAGGCTGGGGCTGTTTTCCCTGGAGCGTCGGAGACTGAGGGGTGACCTTATAGAGGTTTATAAAACCATGAGGACAAGGATAGGATAAATAGACAAGGTCTTTTCTGTGAGGTGGGGGAGTCCAGAACTAGAGGGCATAGGTTTAAGGTTGAAAAATGTGTTGCTGGAAAAGCATAGCAGGTCAGGCAGCATCCAAGGAGCAGGAGAATCGACGTTTCAGGCATGAGCCCTTCTTCAGGAAACGTCTTATGCCCGAAACGTCGATTCTCCTGCTCCCTGGATGCTGCCTGACCTGCTGCGCTTTTCCAGCAACACATTTTTAGCTCTGATCTCCAGCATCTGCAGCCCTCACTTTCTCCTAGGTTTAAGGTTAAAAGGGTAAGATGTAAAAGAGACCTAAGGGGCAACCTTTTCACACAGAGGGTGGTATGTGTATGGAATGAGCTGCCAGAGGCAGTGGTGGAGGCTGGTACAATTACAACATTTAAGAGGCATTTGGATGGGTATATGAATAGGAAGGGTTTGGAGGGATATGGGCCGGGTGCTGGCAGGTGGGACTAGATTGAGTTGGGATATCTGGTTGGCATGGACGGGTTGGACCGAAGGGTCTGTTTCCCTGCTGTACATCTCTATGACTTGATGACATTAACATCCTCCTGTACACAGTACTGCAGTTGCAGACTCCCCAATACCCTGTATGAGTGAACCCTCACCTCCCTGCTCTTATTTTCAATTCCCCCGACAATAAAACACAACATTCGATCTTTTCCTGATGACTTGCTGTCCCTGCATTCTAACCTCCTGTGATCCATGCACCAGGACACCCAGATCCTACTGTATCTCCCAGCCCTGCAACCTCTCACCGTTTAGATAATTTGGTTTGTTTTTATTCTGTCTGCTATATTTTAATTTCCCACTTTCCCACATTATCCTCCATTTGCTCGATCTTTTCCCATGTATCGAACCTACCCATATCCCTTATGCCCCCTTCACAGCTCATATTCGGACTGATCTTGTTGCCATCAGCAGATTCAGTTCCTGTCCCTCCAGTGCCTTCATCCGACCCATTTCTACACATTGTGAGGAGCTGAGAGCCCAGCCCCACCCTCGTGACCCAGTGCTCATGACATCCTGCCAACCTGAAAGGCATCCACTTATTCCTGCTCTCTGTTTTCTGTTAGCCAGCCAGTCTTCAATCCAGGGCAATACCTCACCCCCTGACACCATGAGCTTCGATTCTCAGTAATTATCTTTCAGGTAGCACCTCATCAAATGTCTCCTGAAAATGTAATCTGTCCACTGGTCCCCTTTATCTACAGCACACATTACTGCCTCAAAGAATTCCAATCAATTAGTTCCCTTTGACAAAACCATGGAGGCTCTGCCTGATTACTTGCTCAAGAGTCCTTTAATCGCATCTTTAATAATAATTGCTATCACCTCCATGTGCCAGATGTTAAACTGACTATCCTGTAGTTTCATGCATAAGGCCTCCCTAAACTCCTCCCACCACCCCCACCTCCAAGTCTCCCACCTCCCTCTCCCCTACCACCTGCACTGACGGAGGGTTACACACGAAATGTTGACGTCTCCACCTCCTGATACTGCCTGCCTTGCTGTGTTCCTCTCCCTCCTGATACTGCCTGCCTCGCTGTGTCCCTCCCTCCTGATGCTGCCTGCCTTGCTGTGTTCCCTCTCCCTCCTGACGCTGCCTGCCTTGCTGTGTTCCTCTCCCTCCTGATACTGCCTGCCTCGCTGTGTCCCTCTCCCTCCTGATGCTGCCTGCCTTGCTGTGTTCCTCTCCCTCCTGATGCTGCCTGCCTTGCTGTGTCCCACTCCCTCCTGATACTGCCTGCCTTGCTGTGTCCCTCTCCCTCCTGATGCTGCCTGCCTTGCTGTGTTCCTCTCCCTCCTGATGCTGCCTGCCTTGCTGTGTCCCTCTCCCTCCTGATACTGCCTGCCTTGCTGTGTTCCTCTCCCTCCTGATGCTGCCTGCCTTGCTGTGTCCCTCTCCCTCCTGATACTGCCTGCCTTGCTGTGTCCCCCTCCCTCCTGATGCTGCCTGCCTTGCTGTGTCCCCCTCCCTCCTGATGCTGCCTGCCTTGCTGTGTCCCTCTCCCTCCTGATACTGCCTGCCTTGCTGTGTCCCCCTCCCCCCTGATACTGCCTGCCTTGCTGTGTCCCCCTCCCTCCAGATGCTGCCTGCCTTGCTGTGTCCCCCTCCCCCCTGATACTGCCTGCCTTGCTGTGTCCCCCTCCCTCCAGATGCTGCCTGCCTTGCTGTGTCCCCCTCCCCCCTGATACTGCCTGCCTTGCTGTGTCCCCCTCCCTCCAGATGCTGCCTGCCTTGCTGTGTCCCCCTCCCCCCTGATACTGCCTGCCTTGCTGTGTCCCCCTCCCTCCAGATGCTGCCTGCCTTGCTGTGTCCCCCTCCCTCCAGATGCTGCCTGCCTTGCTGTGTCCCTCTCCCTCCTGATACTGCCTGCCTTGCTGTGTCCCTCTCCCTCCTGATGCTGCATGCCTTGCTGTGTCCCTCTCCCCCCTGATGCTGCCTGCCTTGCTGTGTCCCTCTCCCTCCTGATACTGCCTGCCTTGCTGTGTCCCTCTCCCTCCTGATGCTGCCTGCCTTGCTGTGTCCCTCTCCCTCCTGATGCTGCCTGCCTTGCTGTGTCCCTCTCCCTCCTGATGCTGCCTGCCTTGCTGTGTTCCTCTCCCTCCTGATACTGCCTGCCTTGCTGTGTTCCTCTCCCTCCCGATGCTGCCTGCCTTGCTGTGTCCCTCTCCCTCCTGATACTGCCTGCCTTGCTGTGTCCCTCTCCCTCCTGATGCTGCCTGCCTTGCTGTGTCCCCCTCCCTCCTGATGCTGCCTGCCTTGCTGTGTCCCTCTCCCTCCTGATGCTGCCTGCCTTGCTGTGTTCCTCTCCCTCCTGATGCTGCCTGCCTTGCTGTGTCCCTCTCCCTCCTGATGCTGCCTGCCTTGCTGTGTCCCTCTCCCTCCTGATGCTTCCTGCCTTGCTGTGTTCCCTCTCCCTCCTGATACTGCCTGCCTTGCTGTGTCCCTCTCCCTCCTGATACTGCCTGCCTTGCTGTGTCCCTCTCCCTCCTGATACTGCCTGCCTTGCTGTGTCCCTCTCCCTCCTGATACTGCCTGCCTTGCTGTGTTCCTCTCCATCCTGATGCTTCCTGCCTTGCTGTGTTCCCTCTCCCTCCTGATACTGCCTGCCTTGCTGTGTCCCTCTCCCTCCTGATACTGCCTGCCTTGCTGTGTCCCTCTCCCTCCTGATGCTGCCTGCCTTGCTGTGTCCCTCTCCCTCCTGATACTGCCTGCCTTGCTGTGTTCCTCTCCCTCCTGATGCTGCCTGCCTTGCTGTGTTCCTCTCCCTCCTGATGCTGCCTGCCTTGCTGTGTTCCTCTCCCTCCTGATGCTGCCTGCCTTGCTCTGTCCCTCTCCCTCCTGATGCTGCCTGCCTTGCTGTGTTCCTCTCCCTCCTGATACTGCCTGCCTTGCTGTGTTCCCCTCCCTCCTGATGCTGCCTGCCTTGTTGTGTCCCTCTCCCTCCTGATACTGCCTGCCTTGCTGTGTTCCTCTCCCTCCTGATGCTGCCTGCCTTGTTGTGTCCCTCTCCCTCCTGATGCTGCCTGCCTTGCTGTGTTCCTCTCCCTCCTGATGCTGCCTGCCTTGTTGTGTTCCTCTCCCTCCTGATACTGCCTGCCTTGCTGTGTTCCTCTCCCTCCTGATGCTGCCTGCCTTGTTGTGTCCCTCTCCCTCCTGATACTGCCTGCCTTGCTGTGTCCCTCTCCCTCCTGATGCTGCCTGCCTTGTTGTGTCCCTCTCCCTCCTGATGCTGCCTGCCTTGCTGTGTTCCTCTCCCTCCTGATACTGCCTGCCTTGCTGTGTTCCTCTCCCTCCTGATGCTGCCTGCCTTGCTGTGTCCCTCTCCCTCCTGATACTGCCTGCCTTGCTGTGTTCCTCTCCCTCCTGATACTGCCTGCCTTGCTGTGTCCCTCTCCCTCCTGATACTGCCTGCCTTGCTGTGTTCCTCTCCCTCCTGATGCTGCCTGCCTTGTTGTGTCCCTCTCCCTCCTGATACTGCCTGCCTTGCTCTGTCCCTCTCCCTCCTGATGCTGCCTGCCTTGCTGTGTTCCCCCAGCCTCCTGATACTGCCTGCCTTGCTGTGTCCCTCTCCCTCCTGATGCTGCCTGCCTTGCTGTGTTCCCCTCCCTCCTGATGCTGCCTGCCTTGCTGTGTTCCCCCAGCCTCCTGATGCTGCCTGCCTTGCTGTGTTCCCCTCCCTCCTGATGCTGCCTGCCTTGCTGTGTCCCTCTCCCTCCTGATACTGCCTGCCTTGCTGTGTTCCCTCTCCCTCCTGATACTGCCTGCCTTGCTGTGTCACTCTCCCTCCTGATACTGCCTGCCTTGCTGTGTTCCCCCAGCCTCCTGATGCTGCCTGCCTTGCTGTGTCCCTCTCCCTCCTGGTACTGCCTGCCTTGCTGTGTCCCTCTCCCTCCTGATGCTGCCTGCCTTGCTGTGTTCCCTCTCCCTCCTGATGCTGCCTGCCTTGCTGTGTCCCTCTCCCTCCTGATGCTGCCTGCCTTGCTGTGTTCCCTCTCCCTCCTGATGCTGCCTGCCTTGTTGTGTCCCTCTCCCTCCTGATGCTACCTGCCTTGCTGTGTTCCCTCTCCCTCCTGATGCTGCCTGCCTTGTTGTGTCCCTCTCCCTCCTGATGCTACCTGCCTTGCTGTGTCCCCCTCCCTCCTGATGCTGCCTGCCTTGCTGTGTCCCTCTCCCTCCTGATACTGCCTGCCTTGCTGTGTCCCCCTCCCTCCTGATACTGCCTGCCTTGCTGTGTTCCTCTCCCTCCTGATGCTGCCTGCCTTGCTGTGTCCCTCTCCCTCCTGATACTGCCTGCCTTGCTGTGTTCCCTCTCCCTCCTGATGCTGCCTGCCTTGCTGCGTCCCTCTCCCTCCTGAAGCTGCCTGCCTTGCTGTGTTCCTCTCCCTCCTGATGCTGCCTGTCTTGCTGTGTCCCTCTCCCTCCTGATACTGCCTGCCTTGCTGTGTCCCTCTCCCTCCTGATACTGCCTGCCTTGCTGTGTCCCTCTCCCTCCTGATACTGCCTGCCTTGCTGTGTCCCTCTCCCTCCTGATGCTGCCTGCCTTGCTGTGTTCCCTCTCCCTCCTGATGCTGCCTGCCTTGTTGTGTCCCTCTCCCTCCTGATGCTACCTGCCTTGCTGTGTCCCTCTCCCTCCTGATGCTGCCTGCCTTGCTGTGTCCCCCTCCCTCCTGATGCTGCCTGCCTTGCTGTGTCCCTCTCCCTCCTGGTACTGCCTGCCTTGCTGTGTCCCTCTCCCTCCTGATGCTGCCTGCCTTGCTGTGCCCCTCTCCCTCCTGATGCTCCCTGCCTTGCTGTGTCCCTCTCCCTCCTGATACTGCCTGCCTTGCTGTGTTCCCTCTCCCTCCTGATGCTGCCTGCCTTGCTGTGTCCCTCTCCCTCCTGGTACTGCCTGCCTTGCTGTGTTCCCTCTCCCTCCTGATACTGCCTGCCTTGCTGTGTTCCTCTCCCTCCTGGTGCTGCCTGCCTTGCTGTGTCCCTCTCCCTCCTGATACTGCCTGCCTTGCTGTGTTCCCTCTCCCTCCTGATGCTGCCTGCCTTGCTGTGTCCCTCTCCCTCCTGGTACTGCCTGCCTTGCTGTGTTCCCTCTCCCTCCTGATACTGCCTGCCTTGCTGTGTTCCTCTCCCTCCTGGTGCTGCCTGCCTTGCTGTGTCCCTCTCCCTCCTGATGCTGCCTGCCTTGCTGTGTCCTGCTCCCTCCTGATGCAGCCTGCCTTGCTGTGTTCCCTCTCCCTCCTGATACTGCCTGCCTTGCTGTGTCCCTCTCCCTCCTGATACTGCCTGCCTTGCTGTGTCCCTCTCCCTCCTGATACTGCCTGCCTTGCTGTGTCCCTCTCCCTCCTGATACTGCCTGCCTTGCTGTGTTCCTCTCCCTCCTGGTGCTGCCTGCCTTGCTGTGTCCCTCTCCCTCCTGATACTGCCTGCCTTGCTGTGTTCCTCTCCCTCCTGGTGCTGCCTGCCTTGCTGTGTCCCTCTCCCTCCTGATGCTGCCTGCCTTGCTGTGTTCCTCTCCCTCCTGATGCTGCCTGCCTTGCTGTGTCCCTCTCCCTCCTGATGCTGCCTGCCTTGCTGTGTTCCCTCTCCCTCCTGATGCTGCCTGCCTTGCTGTGTCCCTCTCCCTCCTGATGCTGCCTGCCTTGCTGTGTCCCTCTCCCTCCTGATGCTGCCTGCCTTGCTGTGTTCCTCTCCCTCCTGATGCTGCCTGCCTTGCTGTGTCCCTCTCCCTCCTGATGCTGCCTGCCTTGCTGTGTTCCCTCTCCCTCCTGATGCTGCCTGTCTTGCTGTGTTCCCTCTCCCTCCTGATACTGCCTGCCTTGCTGTGTCCCCCTCCCTCCTGATGCTGCCTGCCTGGCTGTGTCCCTCTCCCTCCTGATGCTGCCTGCCTTGCTGTGTTCCCCTCCCTCCTGATGCTGCCTGCCTTGCTGTGTTCCTCTCCCTCCTGATGCTGCCTGCCTTGCTGTGTTCCCCTCCCTCCTGATGCTGCCTGCCTTGCTGTGTTCCTCTCCCTCCTGATACTGCCTGCCTTGCTGTGTTCCTCTCCCTCCTGATGCTACCTGCCTTGCTCTGTCCCTCTCCCTCCTGATACTGCCTGCCTTGCTGTGTTCCTCTCCCTCCTGATGCTGCCTGCCTTGCTCTGTCCCTCTCCCTCCTGATACTGCCTGCCTTGCTGTGTTCCTCTCCCTCCTGATACTGCCTGCCTTGCTGTGTCCCTCTCCCTCCTGATCCTGCCTGCCTTGCTGTGTTCCCCTCCCTCCTGATGCTGCCTGCCTTGCTGTGTTCCTCTCCCTCCTGATGCTGCCTGCCTTGCTGTGTTCCCCTCTCCCTCCTGATACTGCCTGCCTTGCTGTGTTCCCTCTCCCTCCTGATACTGCCTGCCTTGCTGTGTTCCCTCTCCCTCCTGATGCTGCCTGCCTTGCTGTGTTCCCCTCTCACTCCTGATACTGCCTGCCTTGCTGTGTCCCTCTCCCTCCTGATGCTGCCTGCCTTGCTGTGTCCCTCTCCCTCCTGATGCTGCCTGCCTTGCTGTGTTCCTCTCCCTCCTGATACTGCCTGCCTTGCTGTGTTCCCCCTCCCTCCTGATGCTGCCTGCCTTGCTGTGTCCCTCTCCCTCCTGATGCTGCCTGCCTTGCTGTGTCCCTCTCCCTCCTGATGCTGCCTGCCTTGCTGTGTCCCTCTCCCTCCTGATACTGCCTGCCTTGCTGTGTCCCTCTCCCTCCTGATACTGCCTGCCTTGCTGTGTCCCTCTCCCTCCTGATACTGCCTGCCTTGCTGTGTTCCTCTCCCTCCTGATACTGCCTGCCTTGCTGTGTCCCTCTCCCTCCTGATGCTGCCTGCCTTGCTGTGTTCCTCTCCCTCCTGATGCTGCCTGCCTTGCTGTGTCCCTCTCCCTCCTGATACTGCCTGCCTTGCTGTGTCCCTCTCCCTCCTGATACTGCCTGCCTTGCTGTGTTCCTCTCCCTCCTGATACTGCCTGCCTTGCTGTGTTCCCCCAGCCTCCTGATGCTGCCTGCCTTGCTGTGTCCCTCTCCCTCCTGATGCTGCCTGCCTTGCTGTGTTCCCCTCCCTCCTGATACTGCCTGCCTTGCTGTGTCCCTCTCCCTCCTGATGCTGCCTGCCTTGCTGTGTCCCTCTCCCTCCTGATACTGCCTGCCTTGCTGTGTCCCTCTCCCTCCTGATGCTGCCTGCCTTGCTGTGTCCCTCTCCCTCCTGATACTGCCTGCCTTGCTGTGTCCCTCTCCCTCCTGATACTGCCTGCCTTGCTGTGTCCCTCTCCCTCCTGATGCTGCCTGCCTTGCTGTGTTCCTCTCCCTCCTGATGCTGCCTGCCTTGCTGTGTCCCTCTCCCTCCTGATACTGCCTGCCTTGCTGTGTCCCTCTCCCTCCTGATACTGCCTGCCTTGCTGTGTTCCTCTCCCTCCTGATACTGCCTGCCTTGCTGTGTTCCCCCAGCCTCCTGATGCTGCCTGCCTTGCTGTGTCCCTCTCCCTCCTGATGCTGCCTGCCTTGCTGTGTTCCCCTCCCTCCTGATACTGCCTGCCTTGCTGTGTCCCTCTCCCTCCTGATGCTGCCTGCCTTGCTGTGTCCCTCTCCCTCCTGATACTGCCTGCCTTGCTGTGTTCCCCTCCCTCCTGATGCTGCCTGCCTTGCTGTGTTCCCCTCCCTCCTGATACTGCCTGCCTTGCTGTGTCCCTCTCCCTCCTGATGCTGCCTGCCTTGCTGTGTTCCTCTCCCTCCTGATGCTGCCTGCCTTGCTGTGTTCCTCTCCCTCCTGATACTGCCTGCCTTGCTGTGTTCCCCCAGCCTCCTGATGCTGCCTGCCTTGCTGTGTCCCTCTCCCTCCTGATGCTGCCTGCCTTGCTGTGTTCCTCTCCCTCCTGATACTGCCTGCCTTGCTGTGTTCCCCTCCCTCCTGATACTGCCTGCCTTGCTGTGTTCCCTCTCCCTCCTGATACTGCCTGCCTTGCTGTGTTCCCTCTCCCTCCTGATGCTGCCTGCCTTGCTGTGTTCCCTCTCCCTCCTGATGCTGCCTGCCTTGCTGTGTTCCCTCTCACTCCTGATGCTGCCTGCCTTGCTGTGTCCCCCTCCCTCCTGATGCTGCCTGCCTTGCTGTGTTCCTCTCCCTCCTGATGCTGCCTGCCTTGCTGTGTCCCTCTCCCTCCTGATGCTGCCTGCCTTGCTGTGTCCCTCTCCCTCCTGATACTGCCTGCCTTGCTGTGTTCCTCTCCCTCCTGATGCTGCCTGCCTTGCTGTGTTCCTCTCCCTCCTGATGCTGCCTGCCTTGCTGTGTTCCTCTCCCTCCTGATGCTGCCTGCCTTGCTGTGTTCCTCTCCCTCCTGGTGCTGCCTGCCTTGCTGTGTTCCCCCAGCCCCCTGATGCTGCCTGCCTGCCTGTGTCCCTCTCCCTCCTGATGCTGCCTGCCTTGCTGTGTTCCTCTCCCTCCTGATGCTGCCTGCCTTGCTGTGTTCCTCTCCCTCCTGATGCTGCCTGCCTTGCTGTGTTCCTCTCCCTCCTGATGCTGCCTGCCTTGCTGTGTTCCTCTCCCTCCTGATACTGCCTGCCTTGCTGTGTTCCTCTCCCTCCTGATACTGCCTGCCTTGCTGTGTCCCTCTCCCCCCTGATGCTGCCTGCCTTGCTGTGTTCCTCTCCCTCCTGATACTGCCTGCCTTGCTGTGTCCCTCTCCCTCCTGATGCTGCCTGCCTTGCTGTGTCCCTCTCCCTCCTGATGCTGCCTGCCTTGCTGTGTCCCTCTCCCTCCTGATACTGCCTGCCTTGCTGTGTTCCTCTCCCTCCGGATCCTGCCTGCCTTGCTGTGTCCCTCTCCCTCCTGATGCTGCCTGCCTTGCTGTGTTCCTCTCCCTCCTGATACTGCCTGCCTTGCTGTGTTCCTCTCCCTCCTGATACTGCCTGCCTTGCTGTGTTCCCTCTCCCTCCTGATCCTGCCTGCCTTGCTGTGTTCCCTCTCCCTCCTGATCCTGCCTGCCTTGCTGTGTTCCTCTCCCTCCTGATCCTGCCTGCCTTGCTGTGTCCCCCAGCCCCCTGGTGCTGCCTGCCTTGCTGTGTTCCCCCAGCCCCCTGGTGCTGCCTGCCTGGCTATGTCCCCCAGCCCCATGCCTCTGTGGAGAGAGATGCAGAGTTCATGTTTTGTGTGCCAATGACCCTTCTTCAGAATTGGTGACATTGCGATACTCGGTAAGGTACCATGGACCAGGCCTGACCCCCTCCAAACTTCTGAATTAAGTTGCCCACGCCCATCTTTGCTAGTCGTTTTAAGCAGGGGTTGTAACGTGGGTATTCCAGGAGGGGTGCAGCTGGTCAGACCAAATAGTTTTAAACTAAACAGAATTTATTTACAGATTACGAAATGAAACGCAAACAAAAGCGAACCAAATACAGAATAACATAATGTATCTGAAAACCCTACAGTCTATCCCAACTTAATGGTGCTGTTCCAAATGCATGTAACAGTCCCCCTAAACACCCGCTCGGCAAAAAGGTAAAATGAGACCCAGTCTCTTATAGGAGAGAGAGATGGCGGAGAGGTTTAAAATGGAACCTCCATCCACTGCAGCTGCTTCTGTGGGTTCCCCTGCAGCTCTGAACAGCCAGACTGTGAAAACCAAACCAAACCAGAGAAAGCTGTGCCGGGAGAACTGGCCACTCCCCTTTCATTGTAACACCTTACTTAAAAACTTACAAGATTGTTCAAGTAGATAAACCCAGACATATTGGAACCTCTGTCTTTATGACCCCTCTGTGAAAGAAACCAAGGATAATATAACTTTGATAAAGGAGCAGTATCATCTCTCAAGAAATGGTCCTGAACATGTTCAATGTATTCCTCCTCGGGATTACTTTCTCCCATCTGATTTTTCCATGGAAGTTAAAATCCCCTGTGATAATTACTGTATTTTTTTGATGAGCTCTGATTCCTTTTGTGATATCTTGCTCCACCATGTGGTTACTATTAGGGGGACTACACACAACTCCCACAAGTGACCTCTTGCCTTTATGATTCCTCAGCTCTCCCTAAGACTGCTTCCATATTCTTGTATTGATATTTTAGATCATTCCTCTCTATTTTGCTAATATCATCTTCAATTAATACAGTTACTCCACCCTTCTGTAGTTTCCCATCCTTCCCAGATGTCTCTAACCCTTCAATATTCAATCCCAATCTGGGTCAATCCTGCACCCTCGGTCAGGAATGGCCACGAGATTGACCCTTTTTATCTCAATGTATGCTGCTAGCCCAAGACTTCAGATTTGAATACGACATACATTCAAATACACTGTCTCACGTATTATTCTTGGAATCTCTTGTCATTTTTGCTAATTTACGATTAGATCTGCATTCTCTGTCCCTTCCTGTCATTGTCTGTTTTGACTGAGATGAGGGAGAATTTCACAGAATCACAGGATTGTTATGTTACAGGTGGAGACCACACAAACCATCCTGTCAGGTCAATCTCCTGCCTTTTCCCCATATCCCCACATGTTATTTCTATCAAAGGAACCATCCAATTCCCTTTTAAATGTAAATAGTGCGGCCCAGGTAAATAGTGCGGCCCAGGTAAATAGTGTGGTGAAGAAGGCATATGGCGTACTGGCTTTTATTGGTAGAGGAATTGAGTTCTGGAGTCCTGAGGTCATGTTGCAGTTGTATAAGACTCTGGTGCGGCCACATCTGGAGTATTGTGTGCAGTTTTGGTCGCCATACTATAGGAAGGATGTGGAGGCACTGGAACGGGTGCAGAGGAGGTTTACCAGGATGTTGCCTGGTATGGTAGGAAGATCGTATGAGGAAAGGCTGAGGCACTTGGGGCTGTTTTCATTGGAGAAAAGAAGGTTTAGGGGTGACTTGATAGAGGTGTATAAGATGATTAGGGGGTTAGATAGGGTCGACAGTGAGAATCTTTTTCCTCGTATGGAGTCAGCTATTACAAGGGGGCATAGCTTTAAATTAAGGGGGGTAGGTATAGGACAGATGTTAGGGGTAGGTTCTTTACTCAGCGAGTCGTGAGTTCATGGAATGCCCTGCCAGTAGCAGTGGTGGACTCTCCCTCATTATGGGCATTTAAGCGGGCATTGGATAGGCATATGGAGGATAGTGGGTTAGTATAGGTTAGGTGGGCTTGGATTGGCGCAACATCGAAGGCCGAAGGGCCTGTACTGCGCTGTATTCTTCTATGTTCTATGTTCTATGTTCTATGTAAATGTCCCAGTTGAACCTGCCTCCATCTCATTTCCAGACCTTAACTTCTCTCTGAGTCAGAAAGTGTTTTTCTCACATAAATGTTTGAAGATCACTTTAAATCTATGCCTTATCGATCTTGTTCCTTTTACAACTGGGGTCAGCTTCTCCCGACCCACTCGTGATTCTGAAATCCTCTATCAAGCCAGCAGGACACGTGGAGAGAGCAGGGGACAAAGCGCACAGTGTCCTCAGCTTTATTAATAGGGGCAGAGAGTACAAGAGCGAGGAGGTGTTATGGACTAGGCCAGACCACTCAAAACATTCTTAAGCAGGCAGTCCTACCCCTAACTTTGTAATTTGTTTCAGTAAGTGTACAGTGACAATTACCCGGAGTAAAACAGCGAGGTTGACGAGGAGATTTAAAAACAGACTAAAATGTATTCACAGAACTACACAATGAAACACAAAGAATAGAATAGAATAAAGAACCCCTACAGAAGTCAGTCTATCCAGCTAGACTTAATGATGCTGTTCCGAATACACACAACAGTCCCAAAAAGCAAACCCCCTTTAAAACCCAATATAAATGGAACACATACAGGTTGAAGTTGAAGGGAAGAGAGAGTGTTCCCACACAGCTCCCTGTTGAACTCCCCAGTTCAAGACTCAACTAAAGTGCTCAGTTCAGCTCAGCTAGAGAGTTGACCACTCCCCTTCCATTATACAGGTCACTTCTAAAACATGACCACTTTGGCCTGAAGTCTCATCTGTTTACACATAAACAAAAGGCCTCTCCAAATCCTTTTCATCTCTGTCCCAAACCAGACTGATTGGAGCCTGGCCTGGTTTATTATCCCTCTGAGAAAATACCAAGGACAGAGTCTCCTTGAGCCAAGGGACAGCTTTCAGAAAAAAAAACAGAGACTAGCTTTGTGACAGAGGTGATGGGGAACTTGTACAAGACCCTGTTTGACCCCAGCTGGAGGATTGGGGACAGTTGTGGGGGCCACGTTATAGGGAAGATGTGAGTGGTTCGGAGAGAGTGTGGGGGTGGTTTACAGGAATAGTTCCAGGAATGAGAAACTTCAGTGATGAGGATCGATTGAAGGAGTTGGGACTGTTCCCCTTGGAGAGAGGAGGCTGAGCGGGAGATTTGATGGAGGTTTTCAACATGATGACAGGGCTGGACAGAGCAGATCGGGAGAAACTGTCACTGATGGTGAAATAAACAATATGAGTAGGTGTTGATTAAAAGTGATCTGCAAAAGAAGCATTTTCACACAGAGAGTAGTTGGGCATAGAAAGCAGTGCCTGGAAATAAGATGGAGGCATCCGAGAGGGGATTGGTGGATTATTTGAATAGGAACGGTGTTCAAGGTGAGGGGAGGAAACAGGACATTGGCACTCGGTAGTAGGGCTGCTGCAGGATTGATGGGCTGAATGGCCTCCCTCTGAACCGTGACTGTTCTGTGATTCTGTGAAATGCTGGAGAAGCTCGCTGTCTTTGAGACTCCAGAGGAGTCAGATTAGAGTCAAAACAGTACCTTTGCTTTCTCTCCACAGAAGCTGCCAGACCTGTTGAGTTTCTCCCACACTTTCTGTTTGTATTATCACTTACTTCTGGCTACAAGAAATTCCCAATGTTCAACTCAGCTCATAGAGCCCTCAATTCCTCAATCTCTGAGCTTCCCCATTGGGTGCTGCAGTAATAATTAACACTTATTCTGACAACCAGTTACTTGCTATTTGTGACAATCAAGTATATGATTTAAATGTATTTTATTTTGCAATTTAAAGTTTTGAGTCAGAACCTGACTGTAATAATAAGGTATAAGATTTTTCACTCCACTTACACACACACTGAGAATTTACACTCTCCTTAGACACACTGAGAATTTACACTCTTGTAATTGCCCGTAGTGTTAGGTAATGGGTAAATGTAGGGGTATGGGTGGGTTGCACTTCGGCGGGTCGGTGTGGACTTGTTGGGCTGAAGGGCCTGTTTCCACACTGTAATCTAATCCAACACACTCACTGAAAATTCCCAATCCCTGGAATTTCCATTCTCATTTACATACTTGATCACTTTTATCACTTGTTTTCATCTGTTTTCTGTAAGCCATCAGTACCCAGTTCTGTGAGAGTGAGCGCTGGGATGCTGCTGCTGTCTGGGATTACACGGGGAATAACTGATGTTTCTCTGCACTCACACTGCGTCTGTTCTGTCTTGGTCCTGCTGCAACAGCAGTTGAAGAGGATGTGGGTTTGGGGTTTGTGTGGAGGCTCCAGTCCCTCTCCACATGCCCTAACAGAATCACAGACAATAAAACCAGAAGACACAGGAGGAGGAAATAGGCCATTCGGCCCATTGAGTTTGCTCCTCCATTCAATCATTGCTGATTAGTTTCTCAATGACCTGGCCTCCACAGCCTTCCTGAAGAAGGGCTTATGCCCGAAACATTGATTCTCTTGTTCCCTGGATGCTGCCTGACCTGCTGCGCTTCTCCAGCAACACATTTTCAGCTCTGATCTCCAGCATCTGCAGTCCTCACTTTCTCCTCCACAGCCTTCTATGGCAATGAGTTCTATAGATTCCCCACTCCCTGGCTGAAGACGTTTGAATTTGAATTAGAATCCCGACAGTGTGGAAGCAGGTCCCTCGCCCCAACAAGTCCAGACCGACCCTTCGAAGAGAAACCCACCCACACCCATTCCCCTACCCTATTACTAAACATTTCCCCCTGACTAATGCACCTAACCTACACATCCCTGAATATTCTGGGCAATTTAGCACAGCCAATTCTTCTAACCTGGGAGGAAACTGGAGCACCTGGAGGAAACCCACACACAGACACCAGGAGAACATGCAAACTCCACACAGACAGTCCCCCCGGTGGTATGGGGCAGCTGTGCTAACCACTAAGTTTCTCAACCCCATTCTCCCGCTTTCTCCCTGTCACCCTTGATCCCCTTGACAATCAAGAACTTATCAAGTCTTAAATATACTAAATGACCTGGCCTCCACAGCCTTCCGTGGCAATGAATTCCATAGATTCACGACTCTCTGGCTGAAGAAGTTTCTCCTTCTCTCCATTCTAAACGTTCTTCCCATTACTTTAAGGCTATGCCCTCGGGTCCTTATCTCTCCTACCAATGGAATCATCTTCCCAACATCCACTCTGTCTAGGCCATTCAGTAATCTTCATGTTTTAATTAGATCCCCCCTCATCTTTCTAAACTCCATCGTATAGATCCAGCTTCCTCAAACGTTCCTCATATGTTAAGCTTTTCATTCCTAGGACCATTCTTACGAACCTCCTCTGAACACATTCCAGGGCCAGTACATCCTTCCTGAGATATGGGGCCCAAAACTGTGCACAATACTCCGAATGTGGTCTGACCAGAGCCTTATCAAGCCTCAGAAGTACATCCCTGCTTTTATATTAAAGTCCTCTGAAAATAAATGCCATCATTGCATTTGCCTTCCTAACTACTGACTGAACCTGCAAGTTTACCTTGAGAGAATCCCACTTCTTTGCCCACTCTCTGAAACTGTCCAAATCCTCTTGCAGCCTCCCCATCTCCTCAATGCTATCTGTCCCTCTACCTGTCTTTGTATCATCTTGCAAACCTCACCAGAATGCCCTCAGTTCCTTCATCTCGATTGTCCATGTGTACTCGATGGAGGTTAGAAAGATGACGGGGGAGGAATCTAATTGAAACTTATCCATGGGGTGGCACGGTGACTCAGTGGTTAGCACAGCTGCCCCATACCACCAGGGGGGACTGTCTGTGTGGAGTTTGCATGTTCTCCTGGTGTCTGTGTGTGGGTTTCCTCCAGGTGCTCCAGTTTCCTCCCAAGTTAGAAGAATTGGCCGTGCTAAATTGCCCAGAATATTCAGGGATGTGTAGGTTAGGTGCATTAGTCAGGGGGAAATGTTTAGTAATAGGGTAGGGGAATGGGTGTGGGTGGGTTTCTCTTCGAAGGGTCGGTCTGGACTTGTTGGGGCGAGGGACCTGCTTCCACACTGTCGGGATTCTAATTCAAATTCAAACGTCTTCAGCCAGGGAGTGGGGAATCTATAGAACTCATGATTGAATGGCAGGGCAGACTCGATGGGCTGAATGGCCTAATTTCTCCTCCTATACCTTATGGTCTACATCCTTCCTGAGGTATGGGGCACAACATTTCTCACAATAGGAGCAGGAGGAGGACATTCAGCCCTTTAAGCCTGCTGCCCCTTCAATGTGATCTTCATTGAGCATCCAATACAGTCCCTTGTTCCAGCTTTCTGCCCCATACTCTCGGATCCCTTTACTCCTGAGAAATATATCTAACTCCTTTTTGAAAACATTTGATGTTTTGTCTCCAGCCGTCTCTGGTGCAGAAAATTATTTGGGTGAAGAAATTCCTCCTCATTTCTGTCAAAAATGGCCTACCCTGTACCATAGACCCCTGACCCTGGGCTCCCAGGTCATCTGGAACACTCTTCCTGTGTTGACCCCTGTCTGGCCCTGATAGAAGTTTATCGGTTTCTATTCAATCCTCCCTCATTGCTCTCAGCTGCAGTGATATTACACAGATACTGGTGCAGTCCCCCTCCCTACGTCACCCTCGGGGGGAACTGTAATGGAGCTGAGGTTGAGGGTGGATCAAGTATCACCCATTGGGAGAGAATGAACTTTGACCTTGTTATTTAACATGAACTCCTTAACACTGGAGAGAGGGTTTTAGTTTGTACTGACCCTGAATCACACCTGGCTCTGTCCACTGGAGTCTGAGATCACCCTGGGCTGTGTGGTTGGGAATTCGATGCCATCCTGTCTGGTGTAAAATTCTTGTGCTGAGTTTTGGAATGTGTTTTCTATTCCAGCGAGTGTGAAGGTTAATATCCTGAGCATAAGCTCATCAGCGGAAAGCATCACACTGCAGGCAACTTACAATGGGATTGTCACTAAGACAGTCGGGATTCACTACGGGAATATTGACAGGAATTACGACAGGAATAATGACAGGACTTCCACAGGATCCGAATTATCTCCGGAACAGCTGCAGGTCCGGCTGGTGTGTTCGTTTGTGCAGAGCAATGGAACTCAGTGTAAGAGGAAATGGAAACGGGAGAGCAGATCTAAGGATACGCCGTACAGCAGCGTTGTAGCCCAGGAGTGGACCTGCAATAGACTCTCTCCCTACTCCCAATATCAAATCACTCTCTCTGTGATTTACCAAGATCGGTCCAGCTCATGGGTGCATAGCGGACATTACACAGAGAGCAGCTGTCAGATTTATACACGTCGTGTCAGCACCATCCAAGGAGGTCAGAAACGATTTCTTA
This sequence comes from Chiloscyllium plagiosum, assembly GCF_037043375.1. NCBI lineage: Eukaryota > Metazoa > Chordata > Chondrichthyes > Orectolobiformes > Hemiscylliidae > Chiloscyllium > Chiloscyllium plagiosum. The sequence continues at coordinate 162,483,402 of NW_028270140.1, read as the reverse complement.
AAACATGGGAGAGCTGGATCTGTTTGCGTCTCCCCAACTGCCATCTCTCTGCCCCACCCTCTGTACCCCACACCCAAACCCCTCCCTCTGTACCCCACACCCAAACCCCTCCCTCTGTACCCCACACACAAACCCCTCCCTCTGTACCCCACACACAAACCCCACCCTCTGTACCCCACACCCAAACCCCTCCCTCTGTACTCCACACCCAAACCCCACCCTCTGTACCGCACACCCAAACCCCACCCTCTGTACTCCACACCCAAACCCCACCCTCTGTACCCCACACCCAAACCCCACCCTCTGTACCCCACACCCAAACCCCACCTTCTGTACCCCACACCCAAACCCCACCCTCTGTACCCCACACCCAAACCCCACCCTCTGTACTCCACACCCAAACCCCACCCTCTGTACCCCACACCCAAACCCCACCCTCTGTACCCCACACCCAAACCCCACCCTCTGTACTCCACACCCAAACCCCACCCTCTGTACCCCACACCCAAACCCCACCCTCTGTACCCCACACCCAAACCCCACCCTCTGTACTCCACACCCAAACCCCACCCTCTGTACCCCACACCCAAACCCCACCCTCTGTACCCCACACCCAAACCCCTCCCTCTGTACCCCACACCCAAACCCCTCCCTCTGTACCCCACACCCAAACCCCACCCTCTGTACCCCACACCCAAACCCCACCCTCTGTACCCCACACCCAAACCCCACCCTCTGTACCCCAAACCCAAACCCCTCCCTCTATACCCCACACCCAAAACCCTCCCTTTATACCACACACCCAAACCCCTCCCTCTGTACCCCACACCCAAACCCCACCCTCTGTACCCCACACCCAAACCCCTCCCTCTGTACCCCACACCCAAACCCCTCCCTCTGTACCCCACACCCAAACCCCTCTCTCTGTACCCCACACCCAAACCCCTCCCTCTGTACCCCACACCCAAACCCCACCCTCTATACCCCACACCCAAAACCCTCCCTTTATACCACACACCCAAACCCCACCCTCTGTACCCCACACCCAAACCCCACCCTCTGTACCCCACACCCAAACCCCACCCTCTGTATCCCAAACCCAAACCCCACCCTCTATACTCCCCCACACAAACCATACCCTCTATACACCACACCCAACCCCTCCCTCTGTACCTCATGCCCAAACTCCACCCTCAACACCCCACACCCAACGACCACTCTCTATACCCCCCACACCCAAACCCCACTCTCTGTACCCCACACCCAAATCCCACCTACTGTACCCACAACCCAAACCCCTCCCTCTATACCCCACATCCAAAGCCCAGCCTCTATAAACCCACACCCAAACCCCTCTCTGTGTACCCCACACCCAAACCCCTCCCTCTGTACCACCCACCCAAACCCCTCCCTCTATACCCCACACCCAAACCCCTCGCTCTGTACCACACACCCAAAACTCACACTCTGTGCCCCACACCCAACCCCACCCTCTGTATCCCAAACCCAAACCCCACCCTCTATACCCCACACCCAAACCCCTCCCTCTGTACTCCATACCCAAAACTCACACTCTGTGCCCCACACCCAACCCCACCCTCTGTATCCCAAACCCAAACCTAATCCTCTATACCCCACACACCAACCCCACCCTCCCCACCCCACACACCAAGCCCACCCTCTGTACTCCACACCAAAAGCCTTCCCTCTGTACCCCACACAAAAATCCCCTCCCTCCATCTATACACCACAACCAAACCCCAGCCTCTGTACCCCACACCAAACCCCTCCCTCTGTACCCCACACCAAACCCCTCCCTCTGTACCCCACACCAAACCCCTCCCTCTGTACCCCACACCCAAACCCCTCCCTCTGTACCCCACACCCAAACCCCTACCTCTGTACCTAACACCTAAACCCCTCCCTCTACACCCTACACCCAAACCCCTCCCTCAATACCCCACACAAAAACCCCACCCTCTGTACCCCATACACAAACCCCACCGTATGTACCCCACACCAAACCCCACCCACTACACCCCAAACCCAAGTCCCTCCCTCTGTACCCCACACCCAAACCCCTACCTCTGTACCTAACACCTAAACCCCTCCCTCTACACCCCACACACCAACCTCACCCTCTACACCCCACACACCAACCCCACCCTCAATACTCCACACCCAAAGCCTTCCTCTGTACCCCACACACAAATCCCTCCCTCTGTACCCCACACCCAAACCCCACCCTCTATACCCCACACCCATACCCCTCCCTCTATACCCCACACCCAAACTCCATTCTCTGTACACCACACCCAAAGCCCAACTTCTATACTCCGCATCCAAACCCCTCCCTCTGTACCCCACACCCAAACCCCTCCATCTGTACCCCAAACCCAAACCCCACCCTCTGTACCCCACACCCAAACCCCTCCCTCAATACCCCACACAAAAACCCCACCCTCTGTACCCCATACACAAACCCCACCGTATGTACCCCACACCAAACCCCACCCACTACACCCCAAACCCAAGTCCCTCCCTCTGTACCCTACATCCAAACCCCTCCCTCTACACCCCACACACAAGAACCTCCCTCTGAACCCCACACCCAAACCCTCCCTCTACACCCCACACACAAACCCCCCCCTCTGTACCCCACACCCAAACCCCACTCTCTGTGCCTTACACCCAAATCCCACCCTCTGTACCCCACACCCAAACCCTACCGTCTGTACCCCACACAAAAATCCAACTCTCTATACCCCACACAAACCCCACCCTCTATACCCCACACCTAAACCCCCCCCTCTGTACCCCATACAAAAACCCCACCCTCTGTACCCCACACCGAAACCCCTACCTCTGTACCCCACACATAAAACCCCTCCCTCTACACCCCACACACCAACCTCACCCTCTACACCCCACACACCAACCCCACCCTCTGTACTCCACACCCAAAGCCTTCCTCTATACCCCACACCCAAACCCCACCCTCTGTACCCCACACCCAAACCCCACCCTCTGTACTCCACACCCAAAGCCTTCCTCTATACCCCACACCCAAACCCCACCCTCTGTACACCACACCCAAACCCCTCCATCTGTAACCCACACCCAAACCCCACCCTCTGTACCCCAAACCCAAACCGCACTCTCTGTACCCCCCACCCAAACCCCACCCACTATACCCCACACCAAACCCCTCCCTCTATACCCCACACAAGAACCCCACCCTCTGAACCCCACACCGAAACCCTCCCTTTGTACCCCACACTTCAACCCCTCCCTCTACACCTCACACACAAACCCCCCCCTCTGTACCCCACACCCAAATCCCACCCTCTGTACACCACACCCAAACCCCTCCCTCTGTACCCCACACCCAAACCCCTCCCTCTATACCCCACACCCAAACCCCTCCCTCTGTACCCCACACCCAAACCCCTCCCTCAATACCCCACACCCAAACCCCTCCCTCTATACCCCACACCCAAACCCTCCCTCTGTACCCCACACCCAAACCCCACCCTCTATACCCCACACCCAAACCCCTCCCTCTATACCCCACACCCAAACCCCTCCCTCTATACCCCACACCCAAACTCCATTCTCTGTACCCCACACCCAAAGCCCAACTTCTATACTCCGCATTCAAACCCCTCCCTCTGTACCCCACACACAAACACCCCACCCTCTGTACACCACACCCAAACCCCTCCCTCTGTACCCCACACCCAAACCCTCCCTCTGTACCCCACACCCAAACCCCTCCCTCTATACCCCACACCCAAACTCCATTCTCTGTACCCCACACCCAAAGCCCAACTTCTATACTCCGCATTCAAACCCCTCCCTCTGTACCCCACACACAAACACCCCACCCTCTGTACACCACACCCAAACCCCTCCCTCTGTACCCCACACCCAAACCCTCCCTCTGTACCCCACACCCAAACCCCTCCCTCTATACTCCACACCCAAACTCCATTCTCTGTACCCCACACCCAAAGCCCAACTTCTATACTCCGCATTCAAACCCCTCCCTCTGTACCCCACACCCAAACCCCTCCCTCTGTACCCCACACCCAAACCCTCCCTCTGTACCCCACACCCAAACCCCACCCTCTGAACCCCACACCCAAACCCCACCCTCTGTACCCCAAACCCAAACCGCACTCTCTGTACCCCACACCCAAACCCCTCCCTCTATACCCCACACAAGAACCCCACCCTCTGTACCCCATCGTGTGTACCCCACACCCAAACCCGACCCACTACACCCCACACCCAAGTCCCTCCCTCTGAACCCCACACCCAAACCCTCCCTCTACACCCCACACCCAAGCCCCTCCCTCTATACCCCACACCCAAACCTCTCCCTCTGGACCCCACACACAAACACCCCACCCTCTGTACCCCACACACAAACACACCCAAACCCCTCCCTCTGTACCCCACACCAAACCCCTCCCTCTGTACCCCACACCCAAACCCCACCCTCTGTACCCCACACACAAACACACCCAAACCCCTCCCTCTGTACCCCACACCAAACCCCTCCCTCTGTACCCCACACCCAAACCCCACCCTCTGTACCCCACACCCAAACCCCACCCTCTGTACCCCACACCCAACCCCACCCTCTGTATCCCAAACCCAAACCCCACCCTCTATACCCCACACACCAACCCCACCCTCTACACCTCACACACCAACCCCACCCTCTACACCCCACACACCAACCCCACCCTCTGTACTCCACACCAAAAGCCTTCCCTCTGTACGCCACACAAAAAACCCCTCCCTCCATCTATACATCACACCCAAACCCCTCCCTCATAATCCCACACGAAAAACCCTCCCTCTGTACAACACACCCAAACCCCTCCCTCTATACCCCACACCAAACCCCTCCCTCTATACCCCACACCCAAACACCACCCTCTGTACCCCACACGCAAACCACACCCACTGTACCCACAACCCAAACCCCTCCCTCTATACCCCACATCCAAAGCCCATCCTCTATACCCCACACCCAAACCCCTCCCTCTGTACCCCACACCCAAATCCCTCCCTCTTTCCCCCACACCCAAACCCCTCTCTCTGTACCCCACACCCAAACCCCTCCCTCTATACCCCACACCCAAACCCCTCTCTCTGTACCCCACACCCAAACCCCTCTCTCTGTTTCCCACACACAAGCCCCTCCCTCTATACCCCACATCCTGACCCCACTCTCTGTACCCCAAACTAAAACCCACCCTCTATACCCCACACCCAAATCCCTCCCTCTATGCCCCACATCCAAAGCCCACCCTCTGTACCCCACACCCAAACCCCTCCCTCTGTACCCCACACCCTAATCCCTCCCTCTTTCCCCCACACCCAAACCCCTCTCTCTGTACCCCACACCCAAACCCCTCCCGCTATACCCCACACCCAAACCCCTCTCTCTGTACCCCACACCCAAACCCCTCTCTCTGTTTCCCACACCCAAACCCCTCCCTCTATACCCCACATCCTGACTCCGCTCTCTGTTCCCCAAACCAAAACCCACCCTCTATACCCCACACATAAATCCCACCCTCTATACCACACACCCAAACCCCTCCCTCTATACCCCACACCCAAACTCCATCCTCTGTACCCCACACCCAAACCCCATCCTATATACCCCACATCCTGACCCCACTCTCTGTACCCCAAACCAAAACCCACCCTCTATACCCCACACATAAATCCCACCCTCTATACCCCACACCCAAACCCCTCCCTCTGTACCTCACACACATGCCCCATCCTCTATACCCCACACCCAAACCCCTCCCTCTGTACTCCATACCCAAAACTCACACTCTGTGCCCCACACCCAACCCCACCCTCTGTATCCCAAACCCAAACCTAATCCTCTATACCCCACACACAAAGCATACCCTCTACACCTCACACACCAACCCCACCCTCTACACCCCACACACCAACCCCACCCTCTACACCCCACACACCAACCCCACCCTCTGTATCCCACACAAAAAACCCTCCCTCTGTACCCCACACCCAAACCCTCCCTTTGTACACCACACTTCAACCCCTCCCTCTACACCTCACACACAAACCCCCCCCTCTGTACCCCACACCCAAGCCCCTCCCTCTGTACCCCACACCCAAACCCCACCCTCTGTACCCCACACCCAAACCCCACCCTCTGTACCCCACACCCAAACCCCTCCCTCTGTACCCCACACAAAAACCCCACCCTCTGTACCCCACACATAAAACCCCTCCCTCTACACCCCACACACCAACCTCACCCTCTACACCCCACACACCAACCTCACCCTCTACACCCCACACACCAACCCCACCCACTGTACTCCACACCCAAACCCCACCCTCTGTACCCCACACCCAAACCCCACCCTCTGTACCCCACAACCAAACCCCTCCCTCTATACCCCACACCCAAACCCCTCCCTCTGTACCCCACACCCAAACCACACCCTCTGTACCCCACACCCAAACAACTCCCTCTGTACCCCACACCCAAACCCCTCCCTCTGTACCCCACACCCAAACAACTCCCTCTGTACCCCACACCCAAACCCCTCCCTCTTTACCCCACACCCAAACCCCACCCTCTGTACCCCACACCCAAATCCCTCCCTCTGTACCCCACACCCAAACCCCACCCTCTGTACACCACACCCAAACCCCTCCCTCTGTACCCCACACCCAAACCCCTCCCTCTGTACCCCACACCCAAACCCCACCCTCTGTACACCACACCCAAACCCCACCCTCTGTACCCCACACCCAAACCCCTCCCTCTGTACCCCACACCCAAACCCCACCCTCTGTACCCCACACCCAAACCCCTCCCTCTGTACCCCACACCCAAACCCCACCCTCTGTACACCACACCCAAACCCCTCCCTCTGTACCCCACACCCAAACCCCTCCCTCTGTACCCCACACCCAAACCCCACCCTCTGTACACCACACCCAAACCCCACCCTCTGTACCCCACACCCAAACCCCTCCCTCTGTACCCCACACCCAAACCCCACCCTCTGTACCCCACACCCAAACCCCTCCCTCTGTACCCCACACCCAAACCCCACCCTCTGTACACCACACCCAAACCCCTCCCTCTGTACCCCACACCCAAACCCCTCCCTCTGTACCCCACACCCAAACCCCACCCTCTGTACACCACACCCAAACCCCACCCTCTGTACCCCACACCCAAACCCCTCCCTCTGTACCCCACACCCAAACCCCACCCTCTGTACCCCACACCCAAACCCCACCCTCTGTACCCCACACCCAAATCCCACCCTCTGTACACCACACCCAAACCCCTCCCTCTGTACACCACACCCAACCCCACCCTCTGTATCCCAAACCCAAACCCCACCCTCTATACCCCACACACCAACCCCACCCTCTACACCTCACACACCAACCCCACCCTCTACACCCCACACACCAACCCCACCCTCTGTACTCCACACCCAAACCCCTCCATCTGTAACCCACACCCAAACCCCACCCTCTGTACCCCAAACCCAAACCGCACTCTCTGTACCCCCCACCCAAACCCCACCCACTATACCCCACACCAAACCCCTCCCTCTATACCCCACACAAGAACCCCACACTCTGTACCCCACACCCAAATCCCACCCTCTGTACCCCACACCCAAACCCCACCCACTGTACCCACAACCCAAACCCCTCCCTCTATACCCCACATCCAAAGCCCATCCTCTATACCCCACACCCAAACCCCTCCCTCTGTACCCCACACCCAAATCCCTCCCTCTTTCCCCCACACCCAAACCCCTCTCTCTGTACCCCACACCCAAACCCCTCCCTCTATACCCCACACCCAAACCCCTCTCTCTGTTCCCCACACCCAAACCCCTCTCTCTGTTTCCCACACACAAGCCCCTCCCTCTATACCCCACATCCTGACCCCACTCTCTGTACCCCAAACTAAAACCCACCCTCTATACCCCACACCCAAATCCCTCCCTCTATGCCCCACATCCAAAGCCCACCCTCTGTACCCCACACCCAAACCCCTCCCTCTGTACCCCACACCCTAATCCCTCCCTCTTTCCCCCACACCCAAACCCCTCTCTCTGTACCCCACACCCAAACCCCTCCCGCTATACCCCACACCCAAACCCCTCTCTCTGTACCCCACACCCAAACCCCTCTCTCTGTTTCCCACACCCAAACCCCTCCCTCTATACCCCACATCCTGACTCCGCTCTCTGTTCCCCAAACCAAAACCCACCCTCTATACCCCACACATAAATCCCACCCTCTATACCACACACCCAAACCCCTCCCTCTATACCCCACACCCAAACTCCATCCTCTGTACCCCACACCCAAACCCCATCCTATATACCCCACATCCTGACCCCACTCTCTGTACCCCAAACCAAAACCCACCCTCTATACCCCACACATAAATCCCACCCTCTATACCCCACACCCAAACCCCTCCCTCTGTACCTCACACACATGCCCCATCCTCTATACCCCACACCCAAACCCCTCCCTCTGTACCTCACACACATGCCCCATCCTCTATACCCCACACCCAAACCCCTCCCTCTGTACCCCACACAAAAACCCCTCCCTCTGTACTCCATACCCAAAACTCACACTCTGTGCCCCACACCCAACCCCACCCTCTGTATCCCAAACCCAAACCTAATCCTCTATACCCCACACACAAAGCATACCCTCTACACCTCACACACCAACCCCACCCTCTACACCCCACACACCAACCCCACCCTCTACACCCCACACACCAACCCCACCCTCTGTATCCCACACAAAAAACCCTCCCTCTGTACCACACACCCAAACCCCTCCCTCTGTACCCCACACCCAAACCCTCCCTTTGTACACCACACTTCAACCCCTCCCTCTACACCTCACACACAAACCCCCCCTCTGTACCCCACACCCAAGCCCCTCCCTCTGTACCCCACACCCAAACCCCACCCTCTGTACCCCACACCCAAACCCCACCCTCTGTACCCCACACCCAAACCCCTCCCTCTGTACCCCACACAAAAACCCCACCCTCTGTACCCCACACATAAAACCCCTCCCTCTACACCCCACACACCAACCTCACCCTCTACACCCCACACACCAACCTCACCCTCTACACCCCACACACCAACCCCACCCACTGTACTCCACACCCAAACCCCACCCTCTGTACCCCACACCCAAACCCCACCCTCTGTACCCCACAACCAAACCCCTCCCTCTATACCCCACACCCAAACCCCTCCCTCTGTACCCCACACCCAAACCACACCCTCTGTACCCCACACCCAAACAACTCCCTCTGTACCCCACACCCAAACCCCTCCCTCTGTACCCCACACCCAAACAACTCCCTCTGTACCCCACACCCAAACCCCTCCCTCTTTACCCCACACCCAAACCCCACCCTCTGTACCCCACACCCAAACCCCTCCCTCTGTACCCCACACCCAAACCCCTCCCTCTGTACCCCACACCCAAACCCCACCCTCTGTACACCACACCCAAACCCCACCCTCTGTACCCCACACCCAAACCCCTCCCTCTGTACCCCACACCCAAACCCCACCCTCTGTACCCCACACCCAAACCCCTCCCTCTGTACCCCACACCCAAACCCCACCCTCTGTACACCACACCCAAACCCCTCCCTCTGTACCCCACACCCAAACCCCTCCCTCTGTACCCCACACCCAAACCCCACCCTCTGTACACCACACCCAAACCCCACCCTCTGTACCCCACACCCAAACCCCTCCCTCTGTACCCCACACCCAAACCCCACCCTCTGTACCCCACACCCAAACCCCTCCCTCTGTACCCCACACCCAAACCCCACCCTCTGTACACCACACCCAAACCCCTCCCTCTGTACCCCACACCCAAACCCCTCCCTCTGTACTCCACACCCAAACCCCACCCTCTGTACCCCACACCCAAACCCCTCCATCTGTAACCCACACCCAAACCCCACCCTCTGTACCCCAAACCCAAACCGCACTCTCTGTACCCCCCACCCAAACCCCACCCACTATACCCCACACCAAACCCCTCCCTCTATACCCCACACAAGAACCCCACCCTCTGTACCCCACACCCAAACCCCTCCCTCTGTACCCCACACCCAAACCCCACCCTCTGTACACCACACCCAAACCCCACCCTCTGTACCCCACACCCAAACCCCTCCCTCTGTACCCCACACCCAAACCCCACACTCTGTACCCCACACCCAAATCCCACCCTCTGTACACCACACCCAAACCCCTCCCTCTGTACACCACACCCAAACCCCTCCCTCTGTACCCCACACCCAATCCGCACCCTCTGTACCCCACACCCAAACCCCACCCTCTGTACCCCACACCCAAACCCAACCCTCTATGCCCCACACCCAAATCCCACCCTCTGTACACCACACCCAAACCCCTCCCTCTGTACCCCACACCTAAACCCCTCCCTCTATACCCCACACCCAAACCACACCCTCTATACCCCACACCCAAACCACACCCTCTATACCCCACACCCAAACCCCTCCCTCTGTACTCCACACCCAAAACTCACACTCTGTACCCCACACCCAACCCCACCCTCTGTATCCCAAACCCCACCCTCTATACCCCACACACAAACCATACCCTCTACACCCTACACACCAACCCCACCCTCTGTACTCCACATCAAAAGCCTTCCCTCTGTACCCCACACAAAAAAACCCTCCCTCCATCTATACACCACACCCAAACCCCTCCCTCTGTACCCCAAACCCAAACCCCTCCCTCTGTACCCCACACCCAAACCCCACCCTCTATAACCCACACCCAAACCCCACCCTCTGTACTCTGCACCCAAAACTCACACTCTGTACCCCACATCCAATCACCTCCTTCTATACCCCACACCCAAACCCCTCCCCCTGTACCCCACACACGCCCCATCCTCTATACCCCACACCCAAACCCCATCCTCTATACCCCACACCCAAACCCCTCCTTCTGTACCCCACACCCAAACCCCACCCTCTGTACCCCACACCCAAACCAGTGTGTGTGTGTAGTGAGTGTGTAGTGAGTGTGTGTGTAGCGTGTGTGTAGTGTATGTTGTGTGTAGTGTGTGTGACTGTGTGTGTGTAGTGTGTGTCTGTGTAGTGAGTGTGTAGCGAGTGTGTGTGTGTGAGAGTGTGTGTAGTGTGTGTGTAGTGTGTGTAGTGTGTGTGAGTGTGTGTGTAGTGTGAGTGTGTGTGTAGTGTGTGTGTAGTGTGTGTAGTGTGTGCGTGTGTGTAGTGTACATGTGTGTGTAGTGTGCGTGTGTGTAGTGTGTGTGTAGTGCGTGTGGTGTGTGTGTGTAGTGTGTGAGTAGTGTAGCTGTGTGTGTGTGTGTAGTGTAGTGTGTGTGTAGTGTGTGTGTAGTGTGTGCATAGTGTGTGTGTGTAGTGTGTGTGGTGTGTATGTGTAGTGTGTGTAGTATTGTGTGTAGTGTAGCATTGTGTGTCGTGTGTGTAATGTGAGTGTGTAGTGTGTGTAGTGTAGTCTGTGTGTGTAGTGTGTGCGTAGTGTGTGTAGTGTAGTGTGTGTGAGTGAGTGTTTGTGTAGTGTGTGTGTAGTGTGCATGTAGTGTGTGAGTGTGTAGTGTGTGAGTGTGTAGTGTGAGAGTGTGTAATGTGTGTAGTGTGAGTGTGTGTAGTGTGTGTGTGAGTGTGTAGTGTGTGTGCGTGTAGTGTGTGTGTAGTGTGTGTGTAGTGTGTGTGTTGTGTGTAATGTGTGTGAGTGTGTGTGTGTGTGTGTGTAGTGTGTGTGTGAGTGTGTGTATGTAGTGTGTGTGTGTGTCTGTGTGTGTAGTGTGCGTCTGTGTGTAGTGTGTGTGTCTGTGTGTGTTGTGTCTATGTGTAGTGTGTGTGTGTAGTGTGTCTGTGTGTGTAGTATGTGTGTAGTATGTGTGTGTGTTTCTGTGTGTGTAGTGTGTAGGTGTGTAGTGTGTGTGTCTGTGTGGTGTGTGTGTCTGTGTGTATTGTGTCTATGTGTAGTGTGTGTGTAGTGTGTCTGTGTGTGTAGTATGTGTGGAGTATGTGTGTGTGTGTGTTTCTGTGTGTGTAGTGTGTATGTGTGTAGTGTGTGTGTCTGTGTGGTGTGTGTGTCTGTGCGTGTAGTGTGTGTCTATGTGTTGAGTGTGTGTCTGTGTGTGTGTCTGTGTGTAGTGTGTGTGTAGTATGTGTGTGTAGTATGTGTGTGTAGTGTGTGTGTGTTTCTGTGTGTAATGTGTGTGTGTAGTGTGTGTCTGTGTGTAGTGTGTGTCTGTGTGTAGTGTGTGTAGTATGTGTGTGTATTGTGTCTCTGTGTGTGCAGTGTGTGTGTAGTGTGTGTGTGTCTGTGTGTGTAGTGTGTGTGTTTCTGTGTGTGTAGTGTGTGTGTCTGTGTGTAGTGTGTGTAGTGTGTGTAGTGTGTGTAGTGTGTCTGTGTTTAGTGTGTGTGTTTCTGTATGTGTAGTGTGTGTCTGTGTGTAGTGTGTGTCTGTGTGTAGTGTGTGTGTCTGTGTAATGTGTGTGTCTGTGTGTGTGTCTGTATGTAGTGTGTGTGTGTAGTGTGTGTGTAGTGTGTGTGTGTTTCTGTGTGTAGTCTGTGTGTGTCTGTGTGTAGTGTGTGTGTCTGTGTGTATGTGTAGTGTGTGCGAGTGTGTGTCTGTCTGTGCAGCGTGTCTGTGCGTATGTGTGTCTGTGTGTGTAGTGTGTGTCTGTATGTAGTGTGTGTGTTGTGTCTGTGTGTAGTGTGTGTAGTGTGTCTGTGTGTGTAGTGTGTGTGTAGTATGTGTGTGTAGTGTGTGTCTGTATGTAGTGTGTGTGTGTCGTGTGTGTGTAGTGTGTGTAGTGTGTGTGTAGTGTGTGTGTGTCTGTGTGTGTATGTGTAGTGTGTGCGTGTGTGTGTCTGTGTGTATAGTGTGTGTCTGTGTGTGTCTGTGTGTAGTGTGTGTGTATGTGTGTGTTGTGTCTGTGTGTAGTGTGTGTGTGTGTAGTGTGTCTGTGTGTAGTATGTGTGTTTCTGTGTGTGTAGTGTGTGTGTCTGTGTGTAGTGTGTGTCTGTGCGTGTGTCTGTGTGTGTGTCTGTGTGTAGTGTGTGTGTAGTGTGTGTGTAGTATGTGTGTGTAGTATGTGTGTGTAGTGTGTGTGTCTGTGTGTGTATGTGTGGTGTGTGCATGTGTGTGTCTGTGTGTTGTGTCTGTGTGTAGTGTGCCTGTTTGTGTGTAGTGTGTGTGTAGTATGTGTGTTTAGTATGTGTGTGTTTCTGTGTGTAGTGTGTGTGTCTGTGTGTATGTGTAGTGTGTGCATGTGTGTGTCTGTGTGTGCATTGTGTCTGTGCGTATGTGTGTCTGTGTGTGTTGTGTGTGTCTGTGTGTAGTGTGTCTGTATGTGTGTGTTGTGTCTGTGTGTAGTGTGTAGTGCATTTGTGTGTGTAGTGTGTGTGTAGTATGTGTGTGTAGTGTGTGTCTGTGTGTAGTGTGTGTGTGTCTGTGTGTAGTGTGTGTGTCTGTGTGTGTAGTGTGTGTGTGTGTGTTTGTCTGTATGTAGTGTGTGTGTGTAGTGTGTGTATGTTTCCGTGTGTAGTGTATGTGGGTCTGTGTGTGTAGTGTGTGTGTGTCTGTGTGTGTATGTGTAGTGTGTGCGTGTGTGTGTCTGTGTGTGTAGTGTGTGTCTGTTTGTGTCTGTGTGTAGTGTGTGTGTGTAGTGTGTCTGTGTGTAGTATGTGTGTTTCTGTGTGTGTAGTGTGTGTGTCTGTGTGTAGTGTGTGTCTGTGCGTGTGTCTCTGAGTGTGTCTGTGCGTGTGTCTGTGTGTAGTGTGTGTGTAGTGTGTGTGTAGTATGTGTGTGTTTCTGTGTGTAGTGTGTGTGTGTCTGTGTGTGTAGTGTGTACATGTCTGTGGGTAGTGTGTGTCGGTGTGTGTAGTGTGTGTGTCTGTGTGTTGTGTCTGTGTGTAGTGTGCCTGTTTGTGTGTAGTGTGTGTGTATTATGTGTGTGTGTTTCTGTGTGTGTAGTGTGTGAGTGTCTGTGTGTAGTGTGTGTGTCCGTGTGTAGTGTGTGACTGTCTGTGTAGTGTGTGTGTCTGTGTCTGTGTAGTGTGTCTGTGTAGCGTGCAGTGTGTCTGTGTGTGCAGTGTGTCTGTGAGTTCAGTGTGTCTGTGTGTCTGTGTGTAGTGTGTGTGTGTAGTGTGTGTGTAGTATGTGTGTGTAGTATGTGTGTATTTCTGTGTGTAGTGTGTGTGTCTGTGTGTATGTGTAGTGTGTGCATGTGTGTGTCTGTGTGTGCATTGTGTGTCTGTGTGTGTGTAGTGTGTGTCTGTGTGTAGTGTGTGTGTATGTGTGTGTTGTGTCTGTCTGTAGTGTGTAGTGTGTCTGTGTGTAGTGTGTGTAGCATGTGTCTGTGTGTAGTGTGTGTGTCTGTGTGTAGTGTGTGTGTCTGTGTGTGTGTAGAGTGTGTCTGTGTGTGTGTCTGTATGTAGTGTGTGTGTGTCGTGTGTGTGTGTAGTATGTGTGTTTTTCTGTGTGTAGTGTGTGTGTCTGTGTGTATGTGTAGTGTGTGCGTGTGTGTGTCTGTGTGTGCATTGTGTCTGTGCGTATGTGTGTCTGTGTGTGTGTAGTGTGTGTCTGTGAGTAGTGTGTGTGTATGTGTGTGTTGTGTCTGTGTGCAGTGTGTGTGTCTGTGTGTGGTGTGTGTGTCTGTGTATGTGTAGTGTGTGTGTAGTGTGTGTCTGTATGTAGTGTGTGTGTGTCATGTGTGTAGTATGTGTGTGTTTCTGTGTGTACTGTGTGTCTGTGTGTATGTGTAGTGTGTGCGTGTGTGTGTCTGTGTGTGCATTGTGTCTGTGTGTATGTGTGTCTGTGTGTGTGTAGTGTGTGTATGTGTGTGTTGTGTCTGTGTGTAGTGTGTGTAGTGTGTCTGTGTATAGTGTGTGTAGTGTGTCTGTGTGTAGTGTGTGTGTAGTATGCGTGTGTAGTGTGTGTCTGTGTGTAGTGTGCGTGTCTGTGTGTAGTGTGTGTGTCTGTGTGTGTGTAGTGTGTGTGTCTGTGTGTTTGCCTGTATGTAGTGTGTGTATGTTTCTGTGTGTAGTGTGTGTGTGTAGTGTGTGTGTGTCTGTGTGTGTAGTGTGTGTGTATGTGTGTGTTGTGTCTGTGTGTAGTGTGTGTGTATGTGTGTGTTGTGTCTGTGTGTTGTGTGTGTGTGTAGTGTGTCTGTGTGTAGTATGTGTGCATAGTATGTGTGTTTCTGTGTGTGTAATGTGTGTGTCTGTGTGTAGCGTGTGTCTGTGCGTGTGTCTCTGAGTGTGTCTGTGTGTGTGTCTGTGTGTAGTGTGTGTGTGTGTAGTGTGTGTGTAGTATGTGTGTGTAGTGTGTGTGTTTCTGTGTGTAGTGTGTGTGTCTGTGTGTGTAGTGTGTGCATGTCTGTGTGTAGTGTGTGTCAGTGTGTGTTGTGTGTGTGTCTGTGTATTGTGTCTGTGTGTAGTGTGCCTGTTTGTGTGTAGTGTGTGTGTAGTATGTGTGTGTGTTTCTGTGTGTGTAGTGTGTGAGTGTCTGTGTGTAGTGTGTGTGTCTGTGTGTAGTGTGTGTCTGTCTGTGTAGTGTGTGTGTCTGTGTGTCTGTGTAGTGTGTCTGTGTAGCGTGCAGTGTGTCTGTGTGTGCAGTGTGTCTGTAAGTTCAGTATGTCCGTGTGTCTGTGCGTGTGTGTGTCAGTGTGTGTGTGTGGTGTGTCAGTGTGTGTGTAGTGTGTCTGTGTGTAGTGTTTGTGTGATTGTGTGTCTGTGTGTGTGTCTGTGTGTGTTGTGTCTGTGTGTGTAGTGTGTGTGTGTAGTGTGTCAGTCCGTGTGTAGTGTGTCTGTCTGTGTGTGTAGTGTGTAGCGTGTGTGTGATTGTGTGTCTGTGTGTCTGTGTGTAGTGTGTGTGTGCCTGTGTGTAGTGTGTGTGTGTCTGTGTGTGTCTGTATGTGCAGTGTGTCTGTGCGTGTGTGTGTCTCTGTGTCTGTGTGTAGTGTGTGTGTGTCTGTGTGTGAAGTGTGTGTGTGTCTGTGTGTAGTGTGTGTGTGTCTGAGTGTGGTGTGTGTGTCTGTGTGTGGTGTGTGTGTCTGTGTTTGTTGTGTGTGTCTGTGTGTCAGTGTGTGTGTAGTGTGTGTCGGTGTGTGTAGTGTGTGTGTCTGTGTGTTGTGTCTGTGTGTAGTGTGTCTGTTTGTGTGTAGTGTGTGTGTAGTATGTGTGTGTGGTTCTGTGTGTGTAGTGTGTGAGTGTCTGTGTGGTGTGTGTGTTTGTGTGTAGTGTGTGTCTGTGCATGTGTCTCCGAGTAGTGTGTCTGTGTAGTGTACAGTGTGTTTATGTGTGCAGTGTGTCTGTGTGTTCAGTGTGTCTGTGTGTCTGTGCGTGTGTGTCTCAGTGTGTGTAGTGTGTGTGTGTGGTGTGTCAGTGTGTGTGTAGTGTGTCTGTGTGTAGTGTGAGTGTGATTGTGTGTCTGTGTGTGTTGTGTCTGTGTGCGTAGTGTGTGTGTGTAGTGTGTCAGTCTGTGCGTAGTGTGTCTGTCTGTGTGTGTAGTGTGTGTGATTGTGTGTCTGTGTGTAGTGTGTGTGCCTGTGTGTAGTGTGTGTGTGTCTGTATGTGCACTGTGTGTGTGTGTCTGTGTGTGTAGTGTGTGTCTGTGTGTAGTGTGTGTGTCTGTGTGTGTAGTGTGTGTCTGTGTGTAGTGTGTATATGTCTGTGTGTAGTGTGTATGTGTCTGTGTGTAGTGTGTGTGTCTGTGTGTAGTGTGTGTGTGTCTGAGTGTGTAGTCTGTGTGTGTCTGTGTGTAGTGTGTGTGTGTGGTGTGTATGACTGTGTGTGGTGTGTGTGTCTGTGATTGTTGTGTGTGTCTGTGTGTCAGTGTGCGTGTCTGTGTGTGTAGTGTGTGTAGTGTGTGTCTGTGTGTGTGTCTGTGTAGTGTGTCTTTGTAGTGTGCAGTATGTCTGTGTGCAGTGTGTCTGTGTGTGCAGTGTCTCCGTGTATCTGTGTATGTGTGTGTCTGTGTGTGTAGTGTGTGTGTGTGTGTGGTGTGTCAGTGTGTGTATAGTGTGTGTGTGATTGTGTGTCTATGTGTAGTGTGTGTCTGTGTGTGTTGTGTCTGTGTGTGTAGTGTGTGTTGTGTCTGTGTGTAGTGTGTCAGTCTGTGTGTAGTGTGTCTGTCTGTGTGTGTAGTATGTAGTGTGTGTGTGATTGTGTGTCTGTGTGTAGTGTGTGTGTCTGTGTGTCTGTGTGTAGTGTGTGTGTCTGAGTGTGTAGTCTGTGTGTGTCTGTGTGTAGTGTGTGTGTGTGTCTGTGTGTGGTGTGTGTATCTGTGGTTGGTGTGTGTGTCTGTGTTCGTTGTATGTGTCTGTGTGTCAGTGTGTGTGTAGTGTGTGAGTGTGTGTATAGTGTGTGTGTCTGTGTGTAGTGTGTGTGTCTGTGTGTAGTGTTTGTGTGTCTGTGTAAAGTGTGTGTCTGTGTGTAATGTATGTCTGTGTGTAGTGTGTGTGTGTAGTGTCTCTGTGTTTACTGCGTGTCTGTCTGTGTGTGGAGTGTCTCTGTGTGTACGGCGTGTGTGTCTGTGTATGTAGTGTGTGTGTGTAGTGTGTGTGTGTCTGTGTGTGTAGTGTGTGCGTGTGTGTGTCTGTGTGTAGTGTATGTGTCTGTGTGTGTTGTGCCTGTGTGTAGTGTGTGTGTGTGTAGTGTCTGAGTATGTAGTGTGTGTAGTGTGTCAGTGTGTGTGTAATGTGTCAGTGTGTGTGTAGTGTGTGTGTCTGTGTGTGTGTCTGTGTGTGTCTGTGTGTGTCTGAGTGTGTAGTCTGTGTATGTCTGTGTGTAGTGTGTGTGTGTCTGTGTGTGGTGTGTGTATCTGTGTTGATGTGTGTGTCTGAGTGTGTGTGTCTGTGTGTGTAGTGTGTGTGTGTAGTGTGTGTGCCTGAGTGTGTAGTGTGTGTGTGTAGTGTGTGTGTGTCTGAGTGTGTAGTGTGTGTGTGTGTGTCTGAGTGTGTAGTGTGTGTGTGTCTGTGTGTAGTGTGTGTGTGTCTGAGTGTGTAGTGTGTGTGTGTCTGTGTGTAGTGTGTGTGTGTCTGTGTGTGTAGTGTGTGTCTGTGTGTGTAGTGTGTGTGTGTCTGAGTGTGTAGTGTGTGTCTGTGTGTAGTGTGTGTGTGTCTGTGTGTGTAGTGTGTGTGTGTCTGTGTGTGCGTGTGTCCCTGTGTACGTGTGTGTGTGTGTCCCTGTGTCTGTGTGCATCCCTGTGTCTGTGTGCGTGTGTGTACGTGTGTGTGTGTCTGTGTGTGCGTGTGTCCCTGTGTGTGTGTGTCCCTGTGTCTGTGTGCGTCCCTGTGTCTGTGTGCGTGTGTGTACGTGTGTGTGTGTCTGTGTGTGCGTGTGTGTAGTGTGTGTGTGTGTGTCCCTGTGTCTGTGTGCATCCCTGTGTCTGTGTGCGTGTGTGTGCGTGTGTGTGTGTCTGTGTGTGCGTGTGTCCCTGTGTGTGTGTGTGTGTGTGTCCCTATGTCTGTGTGCGTCCCTGTGTCTGTGTGCGTGTGTGTGTGTGTGTGTGTCCCTGTGTCTGTGTGCGTCCCTGTGTCTGTACGTGTGTGTGTGTCTGTGTGTGCGTGTGTCCCTGTGTGTGTGTGTGTGTAGAGTGGGAGGTTAGAAAGAGGTTAGAGTTTTAACTAGTAGAGATATATGTTACTGGTTAATACCTGTTGACCTTTAGCTGAACGTATTGATTTGTAATAAAGAGTAACTCCTGTTAAGTACAGAAACCTGGTGGGTCGCTGGGGGAGGAGGTGATGGCCCTGTCAGTATGATCCCGAGAGTATCGATCCAGAAAGGGAAGAGTGAGGGCTGCAGATCCGAAGATCAGAGTCTAGATCAGTGTGGTGCACAGCAGGTCAGGCAGCACCCGAGGAGCAGGCAGAGGAGGGTGCCAGGATGGGAGGGTGGGTCGTAGGGGGGTGTGGACCTGACCAGGTAGTCACGGAGGGAACGGTCTTTGCGGAAGGCGGAGAGGGGTGGGGAGGGAAATATATCCCTGGTGGTGGGGTCTTTTTGGAGGTGGCGGAAATGTCGGTGGATGATTTGGTTTATGCGAAGGTTGGTAGGGTGGAAGGTGAGCACCAGGGGCATTCTGTCCTTGTTACGGTTGGAGGGGTGGGGTCTGAGGGCGGAGGTGCGGGATGTGGACGAGATGCGTTGGAGGGCATCTTTAACCACGTGGGAAGGGAAATTGCGGTCTCTAAAGAAGGAGGCCATCTGGTGTGTTCTGTGGTGGAACCGCTCCTCCTGGGAGGAGATACGGCGGAGGCGGAGGAATTGGGAATACGGGATGGCATTTTTGCAGGAGGTAGGGTGGGAAGAGGTGTAATCCAGGTAGCTGTGGGAGTCGGTGGGTTTGTAAAAAATGTCAGTGTCAAGTCGGTCGTCCTACCCCTCCATCCCCTCCCCCACTCATCTATTGTACTCTTGGCTACTTTCTCCCCATCCCACCCCTCTCATTTATCTCCCCACCCTGGAGGCTTCCTGCCTCTATTCCTGAGGAAGGGCTTATGCCCAAAACGTTGATTTTCCTGCTCCTTGGGTGCTGCCTGACCTGCTGTGCTTTTCCAGCACACTCTGATCTATTGATCCAGAAACTCAGCTAATGTTCTGGGGAGGTGAAAATGTGTTGCTGGAAAAGCGCAGCAGGTCAGGCAGCATCCAGGGAACAGGAGAATCGACGTTTCGGGCATGAGCCCTAATATTCTGGGGAACCAGTCTCAAACTGCACTAGGACGGAGAGTGGGATTTACATTCTAAAGATCAAATCCTAGAGTGAAGGGTCTAATAATAACCGTGAAGCCATTGTTGTAAAACCCATCTGGTTCATTCATCTCCTTTTGGGAAAAAGAAACTGCCTGGTGTGGGCTACACGTGACTCCAGACCCATGACAGTGTGGTTGACTCTGAACTGCCCTCTGGGTAATTAGGGAGGGGTAATAAATGCTGCCTGCCCAGAGACACCCTCATGCTGTAAATGAATATAAAAGGGACTGAGGAATTTGGGGCACTTTAAAAAGTCTTTAAATGTGCGATGACTGTGGGAGTATCAGGGATCGATTTCCAGCGTGTTACCCCAGTCAGGAGTCACACTTCCCAGGTGGGGCGGCACGGTGGCACAGTGGTTAGCACTGCTGCCTCACAGCGCCAGGGTCCTAGCTTCAATTCCAGCCTCGGGCAACTGTCTGTGTGGAGTTTGCACATTCTCCCCGTGTCTGCGTGGGTTTCCTCCGGGTGCTCCGGTTTCCTCCCACAGTCCAAAGGTGTGTGGGTTAGATGGATTGGCCTTGGAAAATGCAGGTGTACAAGGATAGGGTAGTGGAGTGGATCTGGGTGGGATGCTCTTCGGAGACCCAATGGGCTATATGCCCTCCTCCTGCGGTGTCGGGGTTCTATGATCATTCATAACTATCGTGTCACGAGTTCAGGCTGCGGTTTGGCAGCTGGGTCCATGGGTCCATGGGTGTGGAACATCCTGATTGTTCAGTTATGGACTCACAAGAGGTCCCACTATGGATGGGATTTCTTGCTGGGATCCTGGTCAGCTGGTATTGTTCAATAGTGAATGAAGGGCACTGCAGCATTCCCTGAAACACTTCTTCAGCCAGAACAATCGAAAATTGGGGCAGCAGTGGGCCATTCAGCCCCTTCGGAGCTGCCTCACCATTCACCTTGGCAGACCATCCAACTCAGTCCCATGTTCACACATTCTCCTAATGTCCTTCCATCTCTTTAACCCTAAGAGCTGTATCTATCTGATATTATATCAGGCTATCATGATGGATAGAAACCAATAAAACTGGGGATGGTGTAAATCAGAAACAAACCACAAATTGCTGGAAAAGCTCAGCAGGTCTGGCAGCAGCATAGACAGAGAAACACAGTCACCCTTCTGCACTGTTCTGAGGGTCACCAGACCCGAAATGTTAACTCTGGTTTCTCTCTGCAGATGCTGCCAGACCTGCTGAGTTTTTCCAGCAATTTCTGTTTCAATTTGGAAACAACTGTGTCTTAACTTAAACAAAGGGAATGAGAATGAAATGAGGTAGAGTTAGCTAACGTGAGCTGGGCAGATAGATGAGCAGAGAAGACCATAAGCCAGCATTGCCAGGCATAGATCATCGAACAACACAGCATAGGAACAGGCCATTCAGCCCAGGATGTGGTGCTGAACATGAAGCCGAATTAAACTAATCCCTCTGCCTGCCCACAGTCCATATCCATCCATCCCATTCATGCTAATCTAAAAGCCCCTTTAACACCCTTACTGTATCTGCCTCTACCATCACCCACCCCCCGGCAGCGTGTTCCACACTCCTATCACTCTCTGTGTAAAAAGACTTGCCCTTCCTGTTTCCCATGAATTTGCCCCCCCCGCCCCCCCTCACCTTAAATGCAGACCCCCCTAGTTTGAGACATTTCAACTCTGGGAAAAAGATTCTAACCTTTGACCCTATCTATCACATCATAATTCCAAAGACTTCTATCCCCTTCAGCCTCTGGCGCTCCAGAGAAAACATCCCGGGTTTTTCCAGCCTCTCCTTGGAGCTAATACCGTTTAATCCTGGTAAACCTCTTCTGTACCCTCTCCAAACCCTCCACATCTTTCCTGTGATTGACCAGAGTTGAACACAAGTGTGGCCTAACCAAAGTCTTATCGAGCTGCGGCATTATATCCTGACCCTTGTACTCAATTCCCCGATCAATAAAGGCAAACATGCCTTATGCCTTCTTTACCATCCTATCTACTGGTGTGGCCACTTTCAGGAGCTATTGTCTTGAACCCCAAGATCCTTCTGCCCATCGATGCTGTTCAGGGTCCTGCCATTAACTGTATGCTTTTCCTTGACATTTGATCTCCCAAAGTGCAGCACCTCACACTTGCCCAGATTAAACTCCATCTGCCATTTCTCCGCCCATATCTACAACTGATCGATATTCCCGCTGCATCCTTTGACAACCTTCTATGTTATCCACCCATGTTTGTATTGTTGCAAACTTACTCACCAACCCATATATATTTTCATCTAAGTCATTTATATATATCACAAACAGCAGTGATCCCACTATGGATCCCTGTCGAACACCACTAATCACAGACCTCCAGCCCTCTACCACCACCTCTGCCTTCTGTGTGCAAACCAATTCTGAATCCACGCGGCCAAGTCATTGTGGATCCCGTGCAGCTCAATCTTCTGGATGAGCCGAGCAGGAGGGACCTTGTCAAAAGCCAAACTAAAATCCATGTAGATAACATCCACTGCTCTAACCTCAATCATCTTCATCATCATCTTGAAAACTCAATCAAATTAGTAAGGTGTGACCTGCCATACACAAAGCTGTACTGACTGTCCCTAATTAGGCCACTCTTTTGCAAAAGAGCGTAAATCCTATCCATAAGAATTCTTTTCAATAGCTTCCCAAACACCGATGGGAGACTCCCCAGTCTATAGTTTCCTGGATTATCCCTATTTCCTTTGAACAAGGAGCAGCATTAGCTCCTTGTCAGTCCTTCAGGACTGTTCCAGTGGCGAGCAAGGATACAAAGATCTTGGTCAAGGCCCCAACAATCTCCTTTCTTGCCTCTCTCAATAACCTGGGGTAGATCCCATCAGGCCTTGGGAACTTAATGCTATTCAAGACCCAACGTTACTACTTTCTTGATCTCAGAATGTTGTAGCATATTAGCATGCTCCATAGAGCATCTCCTTCTCCTGGGTGACTACCGACAAGGTACTCATTTAGGATGTCGCCCACATCCTCTGCCTTCGTGCACACATTCCCACCTCTATTCTTGAGTGCTTCTACATTTTCCGTGGTTGTCCTCTTGTTTTTAGAGTATGTATAGAATTTCTTGGATTCTCTTTAACCCTACTTTCCAAGGCCATTTAATGGCCCCTCCTTGCAGCCTTAATTCCCTGCTTGTGTTCTTCCCTGCTTTCTTTAGATTCCTTACGAGCTGTTGGATTTTAGCTTCTGAAACCTTATTTGCTGCTTTTTCCCTTTTGATTAAATTCACAACCTCCCTTCTTATCCAGTGGTCCCTTACTTTGCCATCCTTGTCCTTCTCCTTACTCGGACATGCCTGCCCTGAACTCTCAACAGCTGGTCTTTAAACAGCACCCCGATGTCAAATGTGGACTCGCCTGATAACACTTCTCCAAGTAACACTCCCTAGCTTGTGTCTAAAATGGACATAATTTGCTCTCCCCCCAATTCAGTACCTTCCTGCAAGGTCCTGAATTATCATTACTCATAGCTAGCTTAAGACTTTGGGAGTTGTGATCACTGTTTACAAAATACTTACCACCCTCCCATCCTGGCACTTTCCCCTGCCACCGCAGGAACTGTAAAACCTGCGCCCACACCTCCTCCCTCACCTCTATCCAAGGCCCTAAAGGAGCTTTCCACATCCATCAAAGTTTTACCTGCACATCCACCAATGACATTTATTGTATCCGTTGCTCCCGATGCGGTCTCCTCTACATTGGGGAGATTGGGCGCCTCCTAGCAGAGCGCTTTAGGGAACATCTCCGAGACACCCGCACCAATCAACCACACCGCCCCGTGGCCCAACATTTCAACTCCCCCTCCCACTCTGCCGAGGATATGGAGGTCCTGGGCCTCCTTCACCGCTGCTCCCTCACCACCAGACGCCTGGAGGAAGAACGCCTCATCTTCCGCCTCAGAACACTTCAACCCCAGGGCATCAATGTGGATTTCAACAGCTTCCTCATTTCCCTTTCCCCCACCTCACCCCAGCTCCAACTTTCCAACTGACCACCGCCCTCTTGAACGATCCAACCTGACAATTTTCATTCCCACCTATCCACTCCACCCTCTTCTCTGACCTATCACCTTCTCCGCCACCCCCATCCACCTATCGCATTCCCAACTATCTTCCCCTCTCCCATTTATCTCTCAGTCCCCCTGGCCCACAACCCTCTTTCCTGATGAAGGGCTTATGCCCGAAATGTTGATTCTCCTGCTCCTCAGATGCTGCCTGACCTGCTGTGATCAGGTGACCTGCTCTGATCTCCAGCATCTGCCGCCCTAACCTTCTCCTTCCTGTTCAGGTTGGTGCCCTGTAATCAGTGGGGGTCCACGGGAATCTGTGCTGTCTCCATTACTGTCTCCATTACACACTAACCACTTGGAGGAAGGAGGCAAATGTACTGTAACCAAATTAGCAAATGACATAAAAATCGATGGGTAGGCAGATGGGGAGCAGGGATACATTGAGTTTACAGAGAGATATCGATGGGTTAGTGAGCAAAACGTTGGCTCATGGAGTGTAATGTGGGAAAATAGAACATAGAACATAGAACATAGACCAATACAGCACAGAACAGGCCCTTCGGCCCACGATGTTGTGCCGAACATCTAACCTAGCTTAAGTACCCATCCATGTACCTATCCAATTGCCGCTTAAAGGTCACCAATGATTCTGACTCTGCCACTCCCACAGGCAGCGCATTCCATGCCCCCACCACTCTCTGGGTAAAGAACTCACCCCTGACATCTCCCCTATACCTTCCACCCTTCACCTTAAATTTATGTCCCCTTGTAACACTCTGTTGTACCCGGGGAAAAAGTTTCTGACTGTCTACTCTATCTATTCCTCTGATCATCTTATAAACCTCTATCAAGTCACCCCTCATCCTTCGCCGTTCCAATGAGAAATGTGAGGTGGTTTAGTTTGGAAGGGAGAAAAGCACAAATATTATTGAAATCAAGAGGAACTGCAGAAAGCTGCAACCCAAAGGGCTCGGGGGACACTTGTACACAAAGCCCAGAAGGCTCACACACAGGGGACAACAGGTCATCGGGAAGGGCGAAGGGAATGTTGGCCCATATTTCAGGAAGGTTGGAGTGTAAGAGTAGGGAAGTCTTACTGGAACTGTACAGGGTGCTGGGAAGAGCACATCTGGAGCACTGTCAGCAGTTTTAGTCCCTCATTGAAGAGAAAGACATCAGCTCATTGGAGGCAGCTCAGAGAAGGTTCACTTTGATGATCCCAGTATGGGGAGGGAAGGGATTGTCTTAGGAGCAAAGGTTAAACAGGTTGGGACTCTACCCACTGGGGTTTAGAGAGCGAGAGGTGATCTCACTGAAACAGATTGGATTCTTAAGGGGTTTGTCAGGGTCAGAGCTGAGAGAGTGTTCCCCCTCAGGGGAGAGTCTGGGACCAGAGGGTACAGTCTCTGAATAAAGGGGCACCGATGTCAGACTGAGATGGGGAGGAATTCCTTCTCTCAGAGGGTTGTGAGTCTTTAGAACTCCTTGTCACAGAGAGAGCTGTGGGGGCAGAGTCCTCGTGTATATTTAAGGCTGAGAGAGATTCTTGATCAGTCACAGGGTCAAGGGGGAAGAGCAGGAAAGGGGGTGTGAGGAATGTCGGATCAGCCACCATCCTATTGGATGGGGAAGCAGACTCGAGGGGCTGAATGGCCTTCTCCTGTTCCTATCTCTTCTGGTCTTATCTCCTTTTTGAAACATTCAAAGTTTTTGCTTCAGCCATTTTCTGTGGCAGAGAATTCCACAGATTCCCCACAGGCTCCCCACAGGCTCCCCACAGATTCCCCACAGATTCCCCACAGATTCCCCACAGGTTCCCCACAGATTCCCTATGGGCTCCCCACAGATTCCCCACGGGCTCCCCAGAGATTCCCCACAGATTCCCCACGGGCTCCCCACAGGTTCCCTACAGATTCCCCACAGATTCCCCACGGGCTCCCCACAGATTCCCTACAGATTCCCTACAGATTCCCCACAGGCTCCCCACAGGCTCCCCACAGATTCCCCACGGGCTCCCCACAGATTCCCCACAGGCTCCCCACAGATTCCCCACAGGTTCCCCACAGATTCCCCACAGGTTCCCCACAGATTCCCCACAGATTCCCCACAGATTCCCCACAGGCTCCCCACAGATTCCCCACAGATTCCCCACAGGTTCCCCACAGATTCCCCACAGATTCCCCACAGGCTCCCCACAGATTCCCCACAGATTCCCCACAGGTTCCCCACAGATTCCCTATGGGCTCCCCACAGATTCCCCACGGGCTCCCCACAGATTCCCCACAGATTCCCCACGGGCTCCCCACAGGTTCCCTACAGATTCCCCACAGATTCCCCACGGGCTCCCCACAGATTCCCTACAGATTCCCTACAGATTCCCCACGGGCTCCCCACAGGTTCCCTACAGATTCCCCACGGGCTCCCCACAGATTCCCTACAGATTCCCCACAGGCTCCCCACAGATTCCCCACAGGCTCCCCACAGGCTCCCCATAGATTCCCCACAGGTTCCCCACAGGTTCCCCACAGGTTCCCTACAGATTCCCCACAGATTCCCCACGGGCTCCCCACAGGCTCCCTACAGATTCCCCACAGATTCCCCACAGATTCCCCACAGGCTCCCCACAGATGGAGAATAGGCAGTGGAGTGGCATGTGCTGAGCTGCTCTTTGAGAGTCTGCATGGAGGCCACGGGTCAGTGGCCTGTCCTTCTGGATCTACGAGACACTGCCCTCACAGATCACTTCCTCATACATTCCCTGTCCATTTGTTTGCAAAGCTATCACAGAGTGTACTGGGCCTGAGGTGACTGTCCATTTGCAGTGAACTGAAGGAGTATTCAAGCTGCAGAGCCAGACATTCTCTCCAGCCACACGCTCTCCCAGAGCACAGGGCAATGAGCCTGCGATACCACCTCAGTAACTGACCATCCGTGTTGGAGACCAGGGGTCCATGGCGACAGGGCATCACCTTCGAATAAAGGGTCACCTATCTCAAACAGATGAGGAGGAATCCCCTCTCTCAGAGGGGAGAGAGTCTCTGGAAGTCTTTCCTGCAGAGGGCTAGTGAGATGGTGTCTTTAGGTTAAGGTTATTCAGGAAGGGAATTGGGGGTTTAGGGGCAAGTGGAGCAGCAGATGATCAGATCAGCCGTGATCTCACTGAGTGGGGCAGTGATCTCGATGGGCT